>NC_060123.1:173558096-173860196 GCF_021461395.2 Schistocerca americana | reverse complement strand
GATTTACCACCTATGGCATAATCGTACTGGAATGGATTTCTGCCCCTATGTATGCGCATTATATTACATTTATCTACGTTTAGGGAAAGCTGCCAGCTGTCGCACCATGCATTAATCCTCTGCAGGTCCTCCTGGAGTACGTACGAGTCTTCTGATGTTGCTACTTTCTTGTAGACAACCGTGTCATCTGCAAATAGCCTCACGGAGCTACCGATGTTGTCAACTAAGTCATTTATGTATATTGTAAACAATAAAGGTCCTATCACGCTTCCCTGCGGTACTCACGAAATTACCTCTACATTTGCAGATTTTGAACCGTTAAGAATGACATGTTGTGTTCTTTCTTCTAGGAAATCCTGAATCCAATCACAAACCTGGTCCGATATTCCGTAAGCTCGTATTTTTTTCACTAAACGTAAGTGCGGAACCGTATCAAATGCCTTCCTGAAGTCCAGGAATACGGCATCAATCTGCTCGCCAGTGTCTACGGCACTGTGAATTTCTTGGGCAAATAGGGCGAGCTGAGTTTCACATGATCTCTGTTTGCGGAATCCATGTTGGTTATGATGAAGGAGATTTGTATTATCTAAGAACGTCATAATACGAGAACACAAAACATGTTCCATTATTCTACAACAGATTGACGTAAGCGAAATAGGCCTATAATTATTCGCATCTGATTTATGACCCTTCTTGAAAATGGGAACGACCTGCGCTTTCTTCCAGTCGCTAGGTACTTTACGTTCTTCCAGCGATCTACGATAAATTGCTGATAGAAAAGGGGCAAGTTCTTTAGCATAATCACTGTAGAATCTTAAGGGTATCTCGTCTGGTCCGGATGCTTTTCCGCTACTAAGTGATAGCAGTTGTTTTTCAATTCCGATATCGTTTATTTCAATATTTTCCATTTTGGCGTCCGTGCGACGGCTGAAGTCAGGGACCGTGTTACGATTTTCCGCAGTGAAACAGTTTCGGAACACTGAATTCAGTATTTCTGCCTTTCTTCGGTCGTCCTCTGTTTCGGTGCCATCGTGGTCAACGAGTGACTGAATAGGGGATTTAGATCCGCTTACCGATTTTACATATGACCAAAACTTTTTAGGGTTCTTGTTTAGATTGTTTGCCAATGTTTTATGTTCGAATTCGTTGAATGCTTCTCTCATTGCTCTCTTTACGCTCTTTTTCGCTTCGTTCAGCTTTTCCTTATCAGCTATGATTCGACTACTCTTAAACCTATGATGAAGCTTTCTTTGTTTCCGTAGTACCTTTCGTACATGATTGTTATACCACGGTGGATCTTTCCCCTCGCTTTGGACCTTAGTCGGTACGAACTTATCTAAGGCGTACTGGACGATGTTCCTGAATTTTTTCCATTTTTGTTCCACATCCTCTTCCTCAGAAATGAACGTTTGATGGTGGTCACTCAGATATTCTGCGATTTGTGCCCTATCACTCTTGTTAAGCAAATATATTTTCCTTCCTTTCTTGGCATTTCTTATTACACTTGTAGTCATTGATGCAACCACTGACTTATGATCACTGATACCCTCTTCTACATTCACGGAGTCGAAAAGTTCCGGTCTATTTGTTGCTATGAGGTCTAAAACGTTAGCTTCACGAGTTGGTTCTCTAACTATCTGCTCGAAGTAATTCTCGGACAAGGCAGTCAGGATTATGTCACAAGAGTCTCTGTCCCTGGCTTCAGTTCTGATTGTGTGACTATCCCATTCTATACCTGGTAGATTGAAGTCTCCCCCTATTACAATAGTATGATCACGAAACTTCTTCACGACGTTCTGAAGGTTCTCTCTGAGGCGCTCAACTACTACGGTTGCTGATGCAGGTGGTCTATAGAAGCATCCGACTATCATATCTGACCCACCTTTGATACTTAACTTAACCCAGATTATTTCACATTCGCATTCGCTAATAACTTCACTGGATATTACTGAATTCTTTACTGCTATAAATACTCCTCCACCATTGGCGTTTATCCTATCCTTGCGGTATATATTCCATTCTGTGTCTAGGATTTCGTTACTGTTCACTTCCGGTTTTAACCAACTTTCCGTTCCTAATACTATATGCGCACTATTTCCTTCAATAAGAGATACTAATTCAGGAACCTTGCCCTGGATACTCCTGCAGTTTACCAATATTACGTTAACTTTTCCTGTTTTTGGTCTCTGAGGACGGACATTCTTTATCAACGATGATAATGTCCTCTCTGGTAAGCCGTCAGGTATTTTATCGTTTCGCCCAAGGGGGGGTCCCTCTAACCTAAAAAACCCCCGTGTGCACGCCACACGTACTCTGCTACCCTAGTAGCTGCTTCCGGTGTGTAGGCTGAGTAGAAGTAAAGTAAAGTACCTCAAGACACAACAAGAAATGTCTGAGTGTCTAGCTAAGAGTGAGAATGTTTCGCAGTTGTTACTACCGTGTGATTCATTTCCTGCGGCCTCATGAGTTACACGCAGCCGACGAACACAACCGCTAAATACAGTACGTTACTGTTTTCGTGCTTTGGGTTTCCCGACTGTGTGGATTTGAATAAAATTATATTAGCCGTAATTTTTTACAACTAGATAGCACAACAAATAAATTTATAAAGCCACTAGTATTACAGATAAAATATATAAACTCTTACCCCTCCCCATGAACCAATAGCCGTACCGCAGGTGCAATCACAATGGAGGGGTATCTGTCGAGACGCCTCCTGAAGAGGGGCAACAGCCGTTTCAGTAGTTGCAGGAGCAACAGTCTGAATGATTGACTGATCTGGCCTTGTAACGTCATCCAAAACGGCCTTGCTGTACTGGTATTGCGAACGGCTAAAAGTATGGGGAAATTGCAGCCGTAATACCTTCCAAGGGCGTGCAGCTCTACTGTATGGTTGAATGGTGATAGCGTCATCCAAGGTAAAATATTCCAGAGGTAAAATGGTCGCCCCTTAGCCGCGCGGGATTAGCCGAGCGGTCTGGGGCGCTGCAGTCGTAGACTGTGCGGCTGCTCCCGGCGGAGGTTCGAGTCCACCCTCGGGCATGGGTGTTTTATTTATTTATTTATTTATTTATTTATTGTTCCGTGGGACCAAATTAAGAAGTCTCCATGGTCATGGAACGAGTTAATACACGATAGTAGAAACAGATAAAATGAAATATAAAAAACATATTCAGGCGATAAGTCTTAAGTTTAAATAAAGAAAAGCAACAATGTAACACTGGAATTTGCTTAATTTTTTAGCTCTTCAGGAGCTTCTCGACAGAATAGGAGTGAGTCATGAGGAAACTCTTCAGTTTAGACTTAAGAGTTTGGGCTGCTGCTAAGATTTTTTAGTTCTTGTGGTAGCTTATTGAAAATGGATACAGCAGAATACTGCACTCCTTTCTGCACAAGAGTCAAGGAAGTGCATTCCACATGCAGATTTGATTTATGCCTAGTATTAAATGAGTGAAAGCTGCTAACTCTTGGGAATAGGCTAATATTGCTAACAGCAAACGACATTAAAGAAAATATATACTGTGAGGGCAATGTCAGAATTCCCAGACTATTGAATAGGGGTCGACAAGAGGTTCTCGAACTTACACTACATATAGCTCGAACAGCCCGTTTTTGAGCCAAAAATACCCTTTTTGAATCAGAAGAATTACCCCAAAAAATAATACCATACGACATAAGTATATGAAAATATGCGAAGTAGACTACTTTTCGTGTTGAACTGTCACTTATTTCAGATACTGTTCTAATTGTAAATAAAGCAGCATTTAGTTTCTGAACAAGATCCTGGACGTGGGCTTTCCACAACAGCTTACTATCTATCCGAACGCCTAGGAACTTGAACTGTTCCGTCTCGCTTATAATATGCCCTTTCTGTCTGATCAAAATATCGGTTCTTGTTGAATTGTGAGTTATAAACTGTACAAACTGAGTCTTACAGTGATTTAGCATCAAATTATTTTCCACAAGCCACGAACTTATTTCATGAACTACATTATTTGATAATGTTTCAATATTACACACAAGATCCTTCACTACCAAGCTGGTGTCATCAGCAAACAGAAATATTTTTGAATCACCTGTAATACTAGAAGGCATATCATTTATATGAATAAGAAACAGCAGTGGCCCCAGCACCGACACTTGGGGAACGCCCCACTTAACAGTGCCCCATTGGGACTGAACATCACTACCACTCTCAATATTGCGGAGAATTACCTTCTGTTTTCTGTTCTTAAAGTAAGAGGCGAACCAATTGTAAGCTACTCCCCTTACTCCATAATGTTCCAACTTCTGCAGTAATTTTTTGTGGTCAACAGTCAAAAGCCTTCGTTAAATCAAAGAAAACACCTAGCGTTCGCAACCTTTTATTTAATCCGTCCAAAATCTCACAGAGAAAAGAGAATATAGCATTTTCAGTTGTTAAACCGTTTCTAAAACCAAACTGTACATTTGACAGCAAGTTATGTGAATTTAAATGCTCCAGTAACCTTGTATATACAACCTTCTCGATAACTTTAGCAACCACCGATGGCATAGAAATAGATCTAAAATTGTCAACATTATCCCTGTCTCCCTTTTTATAAAGTGGCTTCACTACCGAGTACTTTAATCGGTCAGGAAACCGACCACTCCTAAAGGAAAAGTTACAGATATGGCTAAGTACTGGGCTAACCTACGTAGAACAATACTTCAGTATTCTGCTAGATACCCCGTCATATCCATGAGAGTTCTTGGTCTTTAGTGATTTAATTATTAACTCAATCTCCCTCTTGTCAGTATCATGGAGGAGCATTTCAGGTAACAGTCTCGGAACACTTTTTTCTAAGAGCGCTATGTGATTCCCTGTTGGGACTAAGTTTTTATTTAGTTCACCTGCTATATTCAGAAAGTGATTATTAAATATTGTACATATACGCGACTTATCAGTAACACGGACATTCCCACTACGCACTGATTCTATATCCTCGACCTGTCTCTGCAGACCAGCCACTTCCTTTACGACTGACCATATGGTTTTAATTTTATCCTGAGACTTAGCTATTCTATCTGCATACCACATACTTTTTGCCTTCCTGATAACATTTTTAAGCACCTTACAATACTGTTTGTAATGGGCTGCTGCATTTACATTTTGCCTGTTTCTAACGTTTTGATATAATTGCCACTTCGTTCTACAAGATATTCTTATCCCTCTAGTCAGCCACCCAGGCTGCCTGTTTGTGCTAGTACCCTGTTTTGAACGTTCTAACGGAAAGCAGCTTTCAAAGAGCACGAGAAAAGTCTTGAGAAAAGCATTAGATTTATCATCTACTGTATCAGCGCTATAAACATCTTGCCACTCTTGTTCCTTGATAAGGTTTACAAAGGTCTACAGCAACTGGATCAGCTTTCCTAAACAGTTGATAACTATATTTTACATGTGTTGCAGCACAAAAATCTTTTAGAGTTAACATTTGTGCATCGTGATCTGAAAGGCCATTCACCTTTTTGCTAACAGAATGCCCTTCTAGTAATGAGGAATGAACAAAATTGTTGTCTATGGTTGTTCTACTGTTCCCTTGCACTCTCGTTGGAAAGAATACGGTTTGCATAAGATTATATGAATTAAGGAGGTCTACCAGCATCCTTTTCCTTGCAAAATCACGTATACAATTAATGTTGAAGTCACCACATATAACTAACTTTTTGTATTTCCTATAAAGTGAACCAAGAACCTCCTCTAGCTTTAGCAAAAATGTTGTGAAGTCGGAGTCTGGGGATCTATAAATAACAACAGTTAGAAGTTTAACTCCACCAAATTTAACCACACCTGCACAACATTCAAACACCTTTTCAGTGCAGTACTTCGAAACATCAATTGACTCAAATGGGATGCCGTTTTTCACATACATGGCTACTCCTCCACACCGCAAAGAGCTCCTAGAAAAGCTGCCAGCCAACCTGTATCCTGGTAAAGGAAGCCTCTGTTTGTTTGTCCTTAAGATAATTGAGGCTAAGTAGTGTGCAAGCTTAGGGACTGATGACCTTAACAGTTAAGTCCCATAAGATTTCACACACATTTTGATTTGGTCACCCATTCGTATATCTTGGCGGGTCTACTCAGGAGGATGTCATCATTAGGAGAGACAAAACAGGCAATCTACGGATCGGAGCCTGGAATGCTAAATCCCTTAATGGGGCAGGTGGGTTAGAAGATTTAAAAAGGGAAATGGACAGGTTGAAGTTAGATATAGTGGGAATTAGGGAAGTTTGATGGCAAGAGGAACAGGAGTTCTGCTCAGGTGAACACAGGGTTGTAAAAACAGTCAAATAGCGGTAATGCAGGAGTGGGTTCAATAACGAATAAGAAAACAAGAATGCGAGTAAACTACTACGAACAGCATAGTGAACGCATTATCGTAGCCAAGAGAGAGACAAAGCTTACGCCTACCACCTGCGCAGATGATGAAGATATTGAAGAAATGTATGATGAGATTAAAGAAATTATTCAGATAGATAAAGGAGACGAAAATTTAATAGTCATGGGGGATTGGCATTCGGTAGTAGGAAAAGGAAGAGAATGAAAAATAGGTAAGTGTGGTCTGGAGGAAAGGAATGAAAGAGGAAGCCGCCTGGTAGAATTTTGCACAGAGCATAATTTAATCAGAGCTAACACTTGGTTTGAGAACAATAAAAGAAGCTTGTATACACGGAAGAGAACTGCAGTCACTGCAGTCACAGTCACTGGTTTCGGATTGATTATATAGTGGTTAGGTAGAGATTTAGGAACCACATTTTAAATTGTAAAACATTCCGAGTACCATATGTGGACTCTGACCACAATTTATTGGTTATGAACCGTAGACTAAAATTGAAGAAATTACAAAAAGGTAGGAAATTAAGGAGATGGGACCTGGATTGGATGAAAGAACACGAGGTTGTTATTTCAGAGGGAGAATTAGGCAAAAAATGACTAGAACAGGAGAAAGGAATACAGAAGAAGATGAATGGGTAGATTTAAGAGATAAAATAGTGACGGCAGCAGAGGATCAAATAAGTAATAAGACAAGGCCTAGAAGAAACCCTTGTATAACAGAAGAGATATTGAATTTAATTGATGGAGGGAGAAAATATGAAAATGCAGCATATGAAGCAGGTGATAGGGAATACTAAAGTTTAAAAAATGAGATTGACAGGAGGCGCAAAATTGCTAAGGTGGAATGGCTAGAAGACAAACGAAAGAATTTAGAAGCGTATTTGACTAGGGGAAAGATACACTCTGCCTGCGTGGAAACTAAAGCAGCCGTATAAATATAAAGAGCTCAGATGAAAAACCAATCTTAAGGAAAGAAGGGAAAGCTGAAAGGTTGAAGGAGTATATAGAGGCTCTGTACAAGGGAGATGAACTGGAAGGAAATATTATAGAAAAGGAAACAGACCTAAATGAAGATGCGATGGGAGACATGATATTGCAACAAATCTTTGAAGGATCTAAGTCGAAACAAGGCCGCGGTGTGGGAGATTATATTACTTCAGAATTACTGACAGCCTTGAGGGAGCCAGCCCTGACGAAACTCTTCCATCTGGTCTGCAAGATGTATGAGACAGGCGAAATACCCTCAGCCCTAAAGAAGAATGAAGTAATTCAAATTTCAAAGAAAGCAGTTGGTGACAGGTGCGAAAATTACGTGACATCTGTTTAATAAGCCACAGCTGCAAAATACTAATACGAATTCCTTACATAAGAATGGAAAAACTGATAGAAGCCGAATAGGGACACGCGAGGCCATACCGACCGTACGATTTATCTTAGAACAAAGGTTAAGGAAAGACAAACCTACATTTATAGCATTTGTAGACTTAGAGAAAGCTTTGGACAATGTTGACTGGAATACTCCTTGAAATTCTGAAGGTAGGAGGGGTAAAATACAGAGAGCGAAAGGTTATTTGCAACTCATACAGAAACCAGACGGCAGTAATAAGAGCCAAGGGGGCGTGAAAGAGAAGGGTGTGAGACAGCGTTGCAGCCTGTCCCCTATGTTGTTCGATCTGTACACTGAACGAGCAATAAAGGAAACCAGTGAAAAATGAATTGAAGTTCAGGAACAAGAAGCAGAAACTTTGAGATTTGCCGATGATATTGTAAATCTGTCAGCAACAGCAAAGGACTTGGAAGAGCAGATGAACGGAATGGACAGTGTCTTGAAAGGGGGGTGCAAGATGAACATCAACAAAAACAAAACAAGGATAGTGGAATGTAATCGAATTAAACCAGCTGATGCTAAGGGAATTAGATCAGGAAATGAGACACTTAAAATAGTACAAGAGTTTTGCTATTTCGGCAGCAAAACACTGATGGCCGAAGTAGAAAAGTCATAAAATGTAGATTGACAGTGGAAAGAGAAGCATTTCTAAACGACAGGCATTCTATAACACCGAATATAAATTGTTAGGAAATCTTTTCTGAAGATATTTGTCTGAAATTTAGCCATGTACGGAAGTGAAACATGGACGATAAACAGAGAACAGAAGCTTTCGAAATATGGTGCAACAGAATAATGTTGAAGATTAGGTGTGTCGATCACGCAACAAATGAGGAGGTACTGAATAGAATTGGGGAGACAAGAAATTTGTGGCTCAAGTTGACCAAAAGAAAAAATCGGTTGATAGGACACAATCTGAGACTTCAAGGGGTCACCAGTTTAGTATTGGAGGGATGTGTGGGAGATAAAAATCGTAGAGGGAAACCAAGAGATGGATACATTAAGCAGATTGAGAAGGATATGGGCTGCAGCAGTAATTTGGAGATGAAGGGGATCGCACAGGATAGAGTAGCATGGAGAGCTGCATCAGACCAGTTTTCGAACTGACGACTACAACAACAAGAAGTAAAGCTGTCTAGTTTTATCCCAAACAAATTTTACTCTAAGTTACTGTATGATTGAAGGTGCATCAGGGTACACATTAATAAGTAATGTATTCTCTACGAAGAACAAATGACAGCAAATCGACGCGCGTTGCTAAGGGAAAAGGCCTGCCTTAGGTTGTTGGTTTTGGTTTTATAGTTCGCGCGCCGTGTACTACAGAACAGGAACAATTGGCACCTTCCATCTCTCTCCAAGTTATTTGTGACAAAGCTTTGGAAAAATTTAGTTTCTTGAACTGGTTAATACGTCGACCAGCACTGAATTCCAGTCACTCTAAACTGCAAGGCCCGTAGGAGTCTGCCTCATTTTATTCACAGCAGAGCTACGACTACATTTCATCCAAACACTTTTTCTCTACGTCAGAAAATAGCGTATATTCGCATTCGACTCATCTGCATTGCGTTGGCATACTCGTTGGTCGGAGAATCATTTTCCTCAGCTTTGTCATGGGAGCACTGCCGGACATGCCCAAGTAAAAAAGTTCTTCCGCGTGCGCATCACGAAATTTCTCACACAGAGTAATTGACAGTAGAAGTTGCGTAAACAAATTTGTCATTCTGTAGTCGTCGAACTGTAAGCTGTTCTCGTTGTACTAATGAAGCGAAACGTCGCAGGAACTTGGATACTGGATGGAACATCAGGATTTCACTAAAGTAAATTATGAGTACATAAGTAGAATATCACTGGAGTTTGGTCATAGTGCTTTGTTTTTCTTACAAGACAGTGATTAACAGCCACTGAAGCTGTTGGCGGAGACAAATGTTTATACTAGTGAGGAGTCTCACAGACCAGTAAACGGAGTGGCCGGTGTTCCTGAATCCCTGTCGACTTTGGAACTATTGTATTGTAGCGTGCTTGATAAGCGCAATCTGATTTACTGCACCGCTAGACGCTTATGCCGTTGCAAGACTGTGCGAAATGTTGCGGCGAGAAATCCTCGCTTGCAAAAGCAAGTCAGGAGACATGTTATCCTGAGAGCTTTGGCTGCCCGCTAGAGACTCCTCAAAGACGTCGTGTTACTATATCATTTCCTGTGTAACTACGCCAGGTTTTCATGCAAATATACTTAGCAGGAGCTCCCATGTTACATACAAAGTGCGCGCTTCACGATGTCAGACCATATACCATATAACCCAGACTTCGAAGATTTGTGTGTGTGTGTGTGTGTGTGTGTGTGTGTGTGTGTGTGTGTGTGTTCGAAAGCCATAATCGATATCAGAGTTAACAAATATAACAAACGTTTTAAATCACTCAAAACAAGAAAGAATATTTGCTTACGTACTGCCTCCTCTGTGGATTAAGTACCAGATAGACCTTCATGGTTTAACAAACTTTACTTTATTCATTTTTTTTTATTCAATGGCAACCGAACTGTTTCACTGCCGATGTTATTTTTCAAAATTTTTGAGAACAGTATCTCACCTAAGCAACTGCCTTCCAGAGGAAATCACAGATTGGGTGGCACAAGGCATGCTCTACTGAGAATGACATTTGCATGTTCCCTCACCACATTTTACAAACGTTAAATAATAAAATATCGCCGGTTGGTATTTTCAGCGACCTATCTGAGGCAGTATTCTCCTAAATGAATTTAAGTTTTATGTGACTGGTGGCGTAGCTGACCAATTAATAATGTCATATCTAACCAAAAGAGTGCAGAAAGTTGTACTTACTAATTCAGCCAGTCTAGTCCGGGGACATAAATCTGACTGGAGAGAAAAGAAGGCTTAGTCACAATTCCGGCGTTGATCCTCATGTGTGTAAATGATCTTTCGTCTAACATACAACAAGAAGAATTAGTTCTTTTTGTAGATGACACTAGTATTGTAATCAATCCAAGCATACATACAGAAACAGAAGAAATGATAAAGATGGTAAACAAAGTTCATAGCAGTGTCATTGACTGGTTTTCTGCGAAAGGTCTCATCCTCAATTTTAAAGACACAACATATTCGGTTCTACACTTCTAGTTTTCTACACCAATGATTACTATAGCACATGATGAGGAGTAATAAGTAGGATGGGAACTTCAGATTTCTTAGGTGTCCACATTGATGAGAATTTAAATTGGCGAAAGCACATTTAGGAACTCCTAAAATGACTTACTTCCGACACATTTTCACTTAGAATCACTGCAGATCTTGGGGTGAGACAAGTCAGTAAGTTGTCATATTCTGCATGTTTTCATTCAATAATGTCATATGGAATAATGTTCTGAGGTAACTCATCTTTAAGAAAAAGTCTTTATTGCACAGAAACGTGCAGTACGAATAATATCCTTTAGATATCTGTTTAAAGAGTTGGGATGACTACTGCTTTACAGTACATTTATTCCCTCATAAAAGTTGATGTAAGTAACTCACTGCAGTTCAAAAGAACAATGATGCACATAATGACAACACCAGAGCGAAGAACAACATTCATTACCCACATAAAGGTTGTCTTTAGCACAAAAAAGGGGTACACAATGCTGCAACAAAAATTTTTGATCACTTACCCTGCGATATAAAATGTCTGACAGAGTGAAATCTGAAAACAAACTGGGAGAGATTCTCCTTGACAACTCCTTCTATTCCGTAGAAAAATTTCTGTTACTCTAATATGTAAAAGGTTTCGGCTAGGAATTATTGACTCACATCTGTATAACTTTTTTCCTTTTTTTTAAAAAAAAGGCTTGGAAATTTTTAGAACGTAGCCATATGTACAAATTAATTCGAGATGCGAATGTAAAATGACTTGTTCCATATGATTATGGTCTATCGTGCAAAATTATCTATGGAACATGTAACTAACTAGTTAGTAACCCGCCTCCGTGGCCGACGTCACTAACACACGTGTGTGCAGTGGCTTTCGAACCGGAGGTAAGCCGGTTCGAATCCTGGTGGTGCATGAAATTTTCTCTGCTGGTATTTGGCCGACAATGGGGTGGGGAGAGAGATGATGGCTTAAAGATCCTGAGCACCAGTCCTTGCGCCAATGTCCTGAATTAAATTCCAAACCTATCCGCAGTGTGTCATGAAGTGAGGGCATGTGATATTGTTGATGGGGACGTTAAGCTATGCGGCCCCCGTGGTGCTATTCGGGAGCAGTAGGTTGTCTGTCGACGCCGGGTTTCGCCCTCTCCCTTCTCTCATCATCTCCAACAGCAACATGACACTACACTCCGCTCACACAATCACGTAAACGTAAACACATGCATTTACGCACATATTCGTTTGAATATGTACTTGGCGAAGGAAACGTGTCTGCGTGAGCGTGAGATAGGAAAAACAATTCCAATTAGGCTGCTGAACCTGCCCTTCGGCATCTCCCAGCCAATGATGCCGTACAACTTTACATTTTTCATTCAGAGTGTTTCGTGGATCCCATTCAGAAGAAGAAATTGCAGGGGCACGCAATAAGTCAAGATATACATACAAAAAAAAAAAAAGATGGGAATCATAGAAATTAAATCTACGGGTGGTCCATAAATGTGTTAACACCCTTTAAAACAAAAGCATTTGCAACACAAATTTCTTGATATTAAATTAATATTTGTTTCTGGTTATGATTTGCGAGCTTATTGGTGCATACGTGCCGCCCTGGAGTTGTTCTTAGATGGTTTGCTTACCCAGGATGTACGATTTTCGGCGTCTTACGAAGACACTTTGATTTAACACCTCACTTCCACTAATCGCTATGTTTCGATTTGGTTCATTCACTGTATGTAGTGTTGCCAACTGCTGCTCTGTGTTTTTTCTTTTCCTTGTGTTATGGCGTGTGTGTGTGTCTTTTAATACGCAGCGCGCGCGCGCGTGTGTGTGTGTGTGTGTGTGTGTGTGTGTGTGTGTGTGTGTGTCCGTTCGTCCGTGTTGGGGCGATGTTGTTCGTTTGAATATGTTGTAAATCTCCGTTTTTGTATTAGTGGCTAACATGATCAATAAGTTGCTGTTTATATTGATTTCATCATTTATTACTTTCGTGTTAGTTGCAAAGGCTCTTTGTATATGGAAGTTTTCCTGTAATGTCAGAAGTTTTCTGTCAGTTAGCATGTAATGAGGTGGGGCCCCATCGTGCTGAAAGGAAGTTTGAAATGTCCCGTATTCAGAAAGCAACGACGAGAATACGTCTTCGTTTAAAAATTGCGGATAACAGGCTGCCATTTGTGTACCTTGAATACGAGAACCTCATATTCCATTCCAAACCACCACTGTCGACGTGTCAAATATTTTGGATGTATGCATCCAGCGAGAGTTGGCTGAGAATTATCTGTGACACTCTTTGTTCACCGTACCATTCACATAGAAATTAGCTTTACCGGTAAACAGTGCACCATAGAGAAAACGTCGGTTTTCGTTCTTCTTGGACGTCATCCATTCTATAAACAGAACCACACTGTCTAGATAGTCCTCGGTGAGATGCTGTACCATTTGCGTTCCTCTGTTTCCAGTACTCCTTCATGTGGTCGCTAGGTTATTGCTTTTGTTATTCCACACACGTTCTTCCGCTGGGTCGTCCTCGGTCTCTTCTTCCCCCTCGGCATGTTATTTCGAAGCTGCCATGGGAAGTTTGGTATTTCTCACCGTTTGTAAGTGGTAGATCTAATTCTATTATCTAATACTTACTATGTGCTGATTCTATATTAAATTCTTTCGTAATATTTTCATTTGTTATCCTATCCATCCTCGTACATCCTTTAAAACTCCTTAAGAATCACATTTCTGCCGACTGTATTTTACACACTCGCTTTTGAGTCGACACCCAGATTTCGCTACTACAGAGCAATTTGAGTAAAATCAACATTTTGTACAATTTCGTTATTGTTTCTTTCCTAACTTTATGTTTAGAAGCTCTTTGAATTGTCTCACACACAGTTTGAAATTTGCTGTCCTTTTGCTCAATGTCCTTGTCATTATAAAAATTATATACTTGTTCATTAATATTCTTTTATTGCACAACTTTTGGTTGACTTCCTTTCCCCTAAAACCCACACTATTCGTTTTACTAACAGAGATTCAAAAATTATAAGATACACATAGATTATTTGAAAGGTACGTAGATTTCTGTAAACTTGTCTCATTTCTTTAATCATTGTTTGATCTTCTACAAATAACACACTGTTTGATCATTTAATTTCTGGATCTGCTAGCATTCATTTTTTTAGAATGTCTTCAGTACGTATATTAAAAAGAGTGGGTGATAAACTACATCCTTGTCTAAGCCCTGTATTTGGGAAAAACCTTCTTCTTTTTGTTCCCGAGCAAATAATAAAATTAGTATTTCTATACAGAGTCATTATTACGAAAATTACGTGTGGTGTATAGACCCAATTTTCTAGTTTTGCCGTAATTTTATTCATTTACTCTGTCAACAGTCTTATCAAAACCTACAAAAGCGAGATGTGTTTCCAAACTCTTTTCTCTTCTTTGTTCTGTTATTTGTCTAATGGTGAAGACATTATCTGCGTACTATCTCCGTTTTCTAAACCCACTTCGCTCTTCTCCTACAGACAATCTGCAGTAGTTTGTAATCTGGTGTTTACTGTTTTAGTATAAATTTTATAATTATAAGACTAATTCGTCTATAATTTCCACAATTTTTACGATCTCCTCCTTTAAATGGATTTTTAACTCGAGCTGTAGACCAAGCAATTTTCCCAGCAATTAGTGAGAAGATGTAAAATTCCTAATTTGGATATTGTATGGCTATATTTAATAAGTTCCATATTCACTTACCTAATTTAGGTCCTTTTTGTTTTTTACATATCTAATACTGTACCTAATTCTTGTAATGTCACACAGTCTATTTCTGGAATCTTGTTTACATGGGAGCTCTCTCTCTCTCTCTCTCTCATTCACTTCCTGATAATGCGACAGTTTTCTCTTGTAGGAGATAAAACTTACACACTTCTTCATTTTCTCATTTAGATTTTGGAGTTTTCCTCCCCCATTTTGAGAATATTCTAATTTTTGAAATTAGAGATAGTGGTCCAAATATACAGGGTGATTCAAAAAGAATACCACAACTTTAGGAATTTAAAAATCTGCAACGACAAAAGGCAGAGCTAAGCACTATCTGTCGGCGAATTAAGGGAGCTATAAAGTTTCATTTAGTTGTACTTTTGTTTGCTTGAGGCGCTGTTGATTAGGCGTCAGCGTCAGTTGATGTTAAGATGGCGACCGCTCAACAGAAAGCTTTTTGTGTTATTGAGTACGGCAGAAGTGAATCGACGACAGTTGTTCAGCGTGCATTTCGAACGAAGTATGGTGTTAAACCTCCTGATAGGTGGTGTATTAAACGTTGGTATAAACAGTTTACAGAGAATGGGTGTTTGTGCAAAGGGAAAAGTTCTGGACGGCCGAGAACGAGTGATGAAAATGTAGCACACATCCAGCAAGCATTTGTTCGCAGCCCAGGAAAATCGACTCGCAGAGCTAGCAGAGAGTTCCAAATTCCACAATCAACTGTATGGAGAGTCCTACTAAAAAGGTTAGTTATGAAACCTTATCATCTGAAATTGGTTCAAGCACTGTCTGCAGCTTATAAGATTAAAAGAATCGATTTCTGTGATTTTATCCTTGCTCAAATGGAAACAGATGAATCTTTCGTTTCAAAGATTGTGTTTAGTGATGAAGCAACTTTCCACACTAACGGGAAAGTCAACCGTCACAATGTCTGTATATGGGGCACTGAGAATCCGCGGGAAACAACACAGTATGAACGTGACTCGCCTAAGGTGAACGTTTTCTGTGCCATTTCACCCAATAAAGTTTTTGGTCCCTTTTTCTTCCAAGGTGCTACTGTAACTGGAGATGTTAGAGAATTGGCTGTTCCCTCAGCTCGAACAAGAAGCACAACAATTCATATTTCAGCAGGATGGAGCGCCACCACATTGGCACTTATCTGTCCGTAACTACCTGAACTTCAACTACCCGAGGCGATGGATCGGCCGCCAGGCAGCCCGTGACAGAGCACTTCATCACTGGCCTCCAAGAAGCCCTGATCTTACCCCCTGCGATTTTTTCTTATGGGGGTATGTTAAGGATATGGTGTTTCGGCCACCTTTCCCAGCCACCATTGATGATTTTAAACGAGAAATAACAGCAGCTATCCAAACTGTTACGCCTGATATGCTACAGAGAGTGTGGAACGAGTTGGAGTATCGGGTTGATATTGCTCGAGTGTCTGGAGGGGCCCATATTGAACATCTCTGAACTTGTTTTTGAGTGAAAAAAAACCTTTTTAAATACTCTTTGTAATGACGTATAACAGAAGGTTATATTATGTTTCTTTCATTAAATACACATTTTTAAAGTTGTGGTATTCTTTCTGAATCACCTTGTATATCAGTGCCTATTATGTCTGTAACATATTATAACTATAACACAATCGATTAATGATCTATCACCTCGACTGCTCGATGTATACTCATTGAGAAAGTAGGTATTTGTTAATTTCAGCCTGTTGAAAGTTCAAATTGCTTGAGTTCCTCTCCATTTTGAGTTATTGTTACTTTCCGAAAGATCCAACGATATATGGAACGGATACTTTGCTACTCCAGCATTTAAATTCCCATTAACGATCAGTTGATCACTCTTCATACATTTGTGTATTATAGATTGTAGTACACTCCTGGAAATGGAAAAAAAACACATTGACACCGGTGTGTCAAACCCACCATACTTGCTCCGGACACTGCGAGAGGGCTGTACAAGCAATGATCACACGCACGGCACAGCGGACACACCAGGAACCGCGGTGTTGGCCGTCGAATGGCGCTAGCTGCGCAGCATTTGTGCACCGCCGCCGTCAGTGTCAGCCAGTTTGCCGTGGCATACGGAGCTCCATCGCAGTCTTTAACACTGGTAGCATGCCGCGACAGCGTGGACGTGAACCGTATGTGCAGTTGACGGACTTTGAGCGAGGGCGTATAGTGGGCATGCGGGAGGCCGGGTGGACGTACCGCCGAATTGCTCAACACGTGGGGCGTGAGGTCTCCACAGTACATCGATATTGTCGCCAGTGGTCGGCGGAAGGCGCACGTGCCCGTCGACCTGGGACCGGACCGCAGCGACGCACGGATGCACGCCAAGACCGTGGGATCCTACGCAGTGCCTTAGGGGACCGCACCGCCACTTCCCAGCAAATTAGGGACACTGTTGCTCCTGGGGTATCGGCGAGGACCATTCGCAACCGTCTCCATGAAGCTGGGCTACGGTCCCGCACACTGTTAGGCCGTCTTCCGCTCACGCCCCAACATCGTGCAGCCCGCCTCCAGTGGTGTCGCGACAGGCGTGAATGGAGGGACGAATGGAGACGTGTCGTCTTCAGCGATGAGAGTCGCTTCTGCCTTGGTGCCAATGATGGTCGTATGCGTGTTTGGCGCCGTGCAGGTGAGCGCCACAATCAGGACTGCATACGACCGAGGCACACAGGGCCAACACCCGGCATCATGGTGTGGGGAGCGATCTCCTACACTGGCCGTACACCACTGGTGATCGTCGAAGGGACACTGAATAGTTCACGGTACATCCAAACCGTCATCGAACCCATCGTTCTACCATTCCTAGACCGGCAAGGGAACTTGCTGTTCCAACAGGACAATGCACGTCCGCATGTATCCCGTGCCACCCAACGTGCTCTAGAAGGTGTAAGTGAACTACCCTGGCCAGCAAGATCTCCGGATCTGTCCCCCATTGAGCATGTTTGGGACTGGATGAAGCGTCGTCTCACGCGGTCTGCACGTCCAGCACGAACGCTGGTCCAACTGAGGCGCCAGGTGGAAATGGCATGGCAAGCCGTTCCACAGGACTACATCCAGCATCTCTACGATCGTCTCCATGAGAGAATAGCAGCCTGCATTGCTGCGAAAGGTCGATATACACTGTACTAGTGCCGACATTGTGCATGCTCTGTTGCCTGTGTCTATGTGCCTGTGGTTCTGTCAGTGTGATCATGTGATGTATCTGACCCCAGGAATGTGTCAATAAAGTTTCCCCTTCCTGGGACAATGAATTCACGGTGTTCTTATTTCAATTTCCAGGAGTGTATTTTTGAAATTGTTTCATTTCGTTTTTTTTTTCACTTCTTCCTTATCTCATACGTCCTCGTTCTACTTTAAATCGCGCTGATACTATTCCCTCATTTATTCCGATTTCTCTTACACTTTTGATCCGTTACATTGACCACTCCACACCAGGCTCGTTCTTTCTGCTCTGCTCCCCCCATATATAATTGTGTATTGGTTCAAATTTCTCGTTCCTTTTAGTTTCTTTTTCGTTTAAATTATAAGAGTTATATTTAAATATTTCTTCTTCAAGCCTTGCTCTTTCGTATTTACCTCTCACATTCCACGTTCTGCGTTTTAAAATATCTTTTATTCTAGATCCAGATGTAGCCCTTTTCGCATACGTATCCAGGTCGATTTCCATTTCATACGGTCGGTTGTGCACTGTGAAGTGACTGATGTTAGAGAATGAAAGACACCTTCGGGCCTCGCAAACCTATTACTGTCGGCGTAGAAAATGACAAGAGCTGGCCAAGAGAGGCCGATAGGAAAGAACACAGAAGTAGTCTGACGCAAGTGTAACGACACTTCAGCTATCAAGATATTAGCAGTAAATTTTCAGAGTGTTAGGAATAAAGTTCCTGAATTTACTGCCCTCCAGGAAGCGTGTGGCGCGCAGATTATTCTCGGGAATGAGACCTGGCTGAACCCTGAGATAGGAAGTTCTGAAATATTTAGTGAGGGTTGGAACGTGTATTGGAAAGACAGATTAGACACCGTAGGAAGTGGTGTCTTCACTGCAGTTGACGAAAATATTGTGTCTACTAAGGTCGAAGTAGTGTGGTTGTGAAGTTATCTGGACACGTTTAACAGGGCTAGGTGAAATAAAGTTAATTATGGGGTGTTATTACCGGCCACCAGGTTCCACCGTGATAGTTCTAGAATAATTCTAAGAGAGTGCTCATTCTGTATCGCAGAAGTACCCGGATCATGCTGTATTAGTCGGAGGCGACTTCAACCTACCTAGTATAGACTGGGATGTCTATGGATTCATTACAGGTGGTACAGACAAGCCGTCGTGTTAATTACTTTTGAACACATTATCCGAAAACTGTCTTGAGCAGCTAAATCGACAGACAATGCGTAATGGAAATTTTTAGATCTGGTAGCCACGAACAGACCAGACCTCATCAAGGGTGTCAGTGTTGAGACAGGGATTAGTGATCGTGATGTTGTCATTATGACTATGGTTACGATAGTTAAAAAGTCGATCAAGAAGGCTAGGAGAGTATTCTTACTAGAAAGAGCAGATAAGCAGTTCTTAGCATCCCACTTAGTAAATGAATCGACTTCACTTACTTCCGGTACGATGGACGTGGAAGAACTATGGGCAAATTTTAAACACATTGTAAATCACGCACTGGACAAGTATGTGCTGAAAAAGTAGGTTACGGACGGAAAAGACCCACCGTGGTTTAACAGCGCAGTTCGGAGAATGCTCAGGAAGCAAAGGCAGCTGCACACGCGGTACAAGAAAGATCGGGAGAATGAGTACAGACAAAAGCTAGTAGAGATTCGTGCTGCTCTAAAAAGCGATGCGCGAAGCATACAACCACTACCACCGTCATACCGTAGCAAAAGATCTTGCTGAAAACCCAAGGAAATTCTGGTCTTTCGTAAAATCGGTAAGCGGGTCGAAGGCTTCCATCCAGTCACTCACTGATCAGTCTGGCCTGGCAACAGAAGACAGCAAAACGAAAGCTGAAATTTTAAATTTAGCATCTGAGAAATCTTTCACGCAGGAGGATCGTACAAACATACCGCCATTTGAGTCTCGTACAGATTCCCGTATGGAGGACATAGTGATAGACATCCCTGGGGTTGTGAAGCAGCTGAATGGGTTGAAAATAAATAAATCGCCAGGTCCCGATGGGATTCCATTTCGGTTTTACAGAGAGTACTCTACTGCATTGGCTCCTTACTTAGCTTCCATTTATCGCGGGTCTCTTGCCCAACGTAAAGTCCAGAGCGGCTGGAAAAAAGCGCAGATGACGCCTGTATATAAGAAGGGTAGAAGGACGGATCCTCAAAATTACAGACCAACATCCTTAACATCGGTTTGTTGCAGGATTCTCGAACATATTCTCAGTTCGAATATAATGAATTTCCTTGAGACAGAGAAGTTGCTGTCCATGCATCAGCACGGCTTTAGAAAGCATCGCTCCTGCGAAACGCAACTCGCCCTATATTCACATGATATCTTGCGAACCATGGATGAAGGGTATCAGACGGATGCCATATTCCTTGACTTCCGGAAAGCGTTTGACTCGGTGCCCCACTGCAGACTCTTAACTAAGGTACGAGCATATGGAATTGGTTCCCAAGTATGTGAGTGGCTCGAAGACTTCTTTAAGTAATAGAACCCAGTACGTTGTCCTCGATGGTGAGTGTTCATCGGAGGTGAGGGTATCATCTGGAGTGCCTCAGGGAAGTGTGGTAGGTCCGCTGTTATTTTCTATCTACATCAATGGTCTTTTGGATAGGGTGGATAGCAATGTGCGGCTGTTTGCTGATGATGCTGTGGTGTACGGGAAGGTGTCGTCGTCGAGTGACTGTAGGAGGATACAAGATGACTTGGACCGGATTTGTGATTGGTGTAAAGAATGGCAGCTAACTCTAAATATAGATACATGTAAATTAATGCAGATGAATAGGAAAAAGAATCCCGTAATGTTTGAATACTCCATTAGTAGTGTAGCGCTTGAGACAGTCACATCGATTAAATATTTGGGCGTAACATTGCAGAGCGATATGAAGTGGGACAAGCATGTAATGGCAGTTGTGGGGAAGGCGGATAGTCGTCTTCGGTTAATTGGTAGAATTTTGGGAAGATGTGGTTCATCTGTAAAGGAGACCGCTTATAAAACACTAATACGACCTATTCTTGAGTACTGCTCGAGCGTTTGATATCCCTATCAGGTCGGATTGAGGGAAGACATAGAAGCAATTCAGAGGCGGGCTGCTAGATTTGTTACTGGTAGGTTTGATAATCACGCGAGTGTTACGGAAATGCTTCAGGAACTCGGGTGGGAGTCTCTAGAGGAAAGGAAGCGTTCTTTTCGTGAATCGCTACTGAGGAAATTTAGAGAACCAGCATTTGATGCTGACTGCAGTACAATTTTTGTGCCGCCAACTTACATTTCGCGGAAAGACCACAAAGATAAGATAAGAGATTAGGGCTCGTACAGAGGCATATAGGCAGTCATTTTTCCCTCGATCTGTTTGGGAGTGGAACAGGGAGAGAAGATGCTAGTAGTGGTTCGAGGTACCCTCCGCCACGCACCGTGTGGTGGATTGCGGAGTATGTATGTAGATGAAGTAAGTGGAAGCAATGTCAGACTTAGCTAACGAGACGTGTAGTTTCGACCCGCATACTATCAAGTAGGGAGCCTCTTAGAGGGTATTGGGGACTACTCTTTGTCTGGTCTCTCATCAGTTGGGTATCGGTAACCCTACCAAGGGGCACGTCAAACTTCAAAATAGTTCCGTGAATTATCGAAACACACAAACCTCCTCAAACACCTTAAGATGGTAGTCTATAAGGAGGTTCTTCTAAATCTATTATTATTATTATTATTATTATTATTATTATTATTATTATGTACTGCTCTCGTACTCTGCATAGATTAATGATTACTATTAATCGTCAAAGCGAATTGAAGACAAAGCAGGGAAACAGGTCCTTCTTGTTTACGTCAGAGAAAGAGGGAAAGGACACGTCTCTTAGCTAATGCCCTGCATAGCACAATAACTGAGTAATGACAGGCACCATACTGCACGCACACAGCCACTGTGACAGCATTCATTCACAGTGTAAGGTGTATGTTTCGTGTGAACAGCCTACCGACCGCGTTGATTATAATGTTATTTTTTTCAAAATAATCTAATGTATTCTGCGGGTTTTGATGTGGCACCGTACAAAATCCCATAGACACAGCAATTTCCTTGCTAGCCTCGACCTGCGATGAAAGCTTTGAGGTTTTACAAAGTTGGCGTTTCTTTGTATTATTCATAGCATCATAGAAATTCTTGTCTTGCCAACTAAAACTTTTATCTGTATCACCAATGGATTATTTGTTCATCTTCTCAAAGTTTGCAGGTTATGGGTGTTGGTACAGCGATGTCTACGAAGAAGGTGACTAGCTCTGCTTCACTGGCCACTGTCATGTCACGTCCAATACAATGGATTGCTTGATCGGATATTACGCTGCGATTTCAGTAAATTTTGAATTTTTTGTTTACAGCACTAGTGAGAGGATCGTATCTGTAATATGGAGCCGGCCAGTGTGGCCGAGCGGTTCTAGGCGCTACAGTCTGGAACCGCGCGACCGCTACGGTCGCAGGTTCGAATCTTGCCTCTGGGCATTTATGTGTGTGATGTACTTAGGTTAGTTAGGTTTAAGGTTTTGTAATATGGAAGAGAGTATTTCATTTACTAAAACACTTGACCCATCTTCTTGTTTCTTATTTTGGATACCTCATCGTGCCTTTTCAAATATTCCGAGCTCTCCACGGTCTTACATTCAGATTAAATGTATCATGTGTCTCCTTTTGAGTTCCAGTCTTCCTGCTACTGTCTTCTATCATGTTTACTCTTTCAGTTTGTACTTTCGGTAGTTCGTCATCGCAGTCATATGTTACTATTATTCCTTCCGCTTTGGCCATCTGGGGACAATTTTAGTTCCGTCTCATCTGCATTGTTGTTTTCCTCCCACGTTCACTGACGAACCGTGTCTCCTTCCTCTTTCTTCAGATCTGTTTACAGAAAGTATCTTACTGCTTCTGCCTAGAACCGTTTCTAAATTTCACACTATTCTTTTGAAAATATTTATTTCTGCTCCCTGTTCTGGTTTTGTGTTACGTATTTCAAATTTTTTTTTTATTTCTGAGATCCAACTTGTTAATTTATTTACCCAGAGATACTTGATGTTTTGTTTTGTCGGTTTACCGTCATTTACTTTGCACAACTGTCACAAGATATCAGTCTTTCTCCCGTTATTTTTTTCCGTTATTGCGTTTCTATTTTTTAGCATTGGTTCTTACTTTCCAGGCTGCTGTCGGCGTTATTGTACCTGTAATTTTCCTCATGATTCTTCTCTCTAATACTTATAGTTTGTCTAATGAACAATTCAGAGCTAGGTAGTCATTTGTATAGTACTTATTACAGTGTTGTAAGGCATTAGGTTTGCTCTTCTTGATATGTATTGTTTATTGTAAATATTCTTTGTTATTCTAATTTATAAATATCGTTTCATACTAACAGAGGACAGTGTCAAGATAGCTATTTATTTCTCTTTTCCTTCATTCGCTTAAGAAACTTTGATTTTCTTAGAGTAAGCTCTTTTCCTCTCATGTGACCCTTTGACTCCAATTGATTTTCTGTTTGTTTTATTTTCCTTGTAAGCTTCGAATTTCTAGACGCGTAGTCTGAATTTGTCTATCTTGAGTAAGGTCTCCTGTGCAGTCTGCTTATCTTCTTAGACCTCTTTTGACGTGATCTTCCCCCTCCCACCCCCCACCCATTTTCCTTATCTTCCTTTGTGTTTTTGAAGAACGCTCGGATTTTTTGGTTAATATGTCTTCCTCCATTCTCTCTGAAAGCCCATAGACAGTAACACGCCATTTCCTAATCTCACTGTTATTTTAGGGCACAATGAGGGTATTTCCTTTTTTGGTCTCGAAACCTAATTTCTATCTTTGTTCATGACTGGACCTAATGTTTTTCGAAAGACTCTAGTTTCTCTCTTCCCTAAATCTTATAAGGCCATTTTGCATCCAGATGAAAGCAATGTTTCTGACCCACACAGGACTTCTGATTTTACAACTATATTATAATATCTTAATTTGAAATCTTTAGAAAAACTTTTTTTTGTACAGTTTCCCCACGTTGAAGTATGATCTTTACCCCATGTTATGGGCGGCTGAAAGAGAACGCTATAAAACTAACAATATTGATTTTTAATTGTAGTAGACAAATATCTATCCACACCCATATGTACGACATCTATGATGTGTCATGAAGGAAACAGTATTCCTCGTATTTTTTATTATTATTTACTGATAGTGTACTATACAGGGTGAAAGTTATTTAAAACGACGAACTCTGGAGGAAGCTTCGTGGCAGTTTAAAACTTCGTGCGTCCGGCTCGCTGTTTTAATCCTCCAGGAAGTTTTATGTCAGCACATACTCCGCTGCAGAGTGAAAATTTCGTTTTGGAAACTCTGGGAGGTTGCACGGGACATCAATGCAAATATTTTTCTCTAAGGTCACATTTTCCTGTGAGGATTTTTTAAATGTGTAGGAGTTTTCTCTGGATGAAAACTAATTAAACCAACAAACTCTGGGAAGTTGCCTGGGGCACTAAAGACATTTTTTCTAGTGTGTTTTCTTGTGATGTACCATTTTATGAGGGCATCAAATCTTTCTTACAGTTGACAAAAACTAACACACACAATTTTTAACTCTTAATTACGAAAAGGCAGAAACATTATCGCAATACAATTACTTCAGTTATAGTAGAGGTTCAAAAATGCCTCAGTTGACTTGTAAACGAAGGTTGTATCGGCAGGACAGGCTCTGTCTGACACGGTCAAGACTCCAGAAGTGTCCTTATTTCCTTCTGCTGCTGCCGTCCAGGCAACCAGATCCTCTCATAATCTAACAGCGTTCGTGTAAACAAGGTAGCGCATCTCTCCCCACAACAAAGAAGTCCTGAACGGTCCTTGGTAGAGGAACACCTCTGCCAGCCCACTTTTCTGGACACTGCCGGTTCACTATTTGACGCACACGAAATGTGCCGGCGCCCCATCGTGCTGGAACTGCATGCGCTGTCTTGTAGCGACTGGCACGTCATGCAGCAATTCTGGCAATGCTCTGGTGAGAAAATTGCAATAATGATAGCCATTTAATGGCATAGGTAGGATATTGGCCCAATTACAGTAACCAACACCACCTGTCAACACATTCACGTAGAACCGCACTTGATGAGTATGAGTAAGTGTGGCAGGTGTATTAAACTAACTCCAAACATGTGATTTGTGAATGTAGAAGACCCCATCGCTATATAATAGGTACGAACTACATTAGTGTACTCACTCCAGGTGTTTCCCTCCATTAGTAAACAAGTACTGAACTGGGTCAAAACATACAACCAAACGTGAATGTCAAACAGCTACTGTGCTGGGTCAGGACGTACAAGTAGATGTGAATGTTGCATGGGGGCTTAATTAAATACGATTGAAAATACTTTTAGTTTTTAATAGCTGTATGTCCGATTACGCTGTGTCTCGTAATCGGTTGGCCCTGACTAGTATTATTACGCAATCTGACTGCATAGAATAACAACAAACAATGAAAGAAAATTTTCGTAAACACAGTTAATTAATTAAGTCCCCAGCAACTATAAAACCTACTAAATCAAACCACAAGTATAACTGTTCTGTATGTGGAAGTATGACTCAACGCACATCTGGCACGGTTCTTCTTCAACAAGACAAGAATTTTTAAATACCAATTATACTGACGTGATAAAAGAAAATTAGAAATACTATAATTGCGTAAGGAAAGCAGAATTAAACTCTAATACAAGAACACACGCCAGATGCTTTGTTGACTGAACCTGTAATGACGCAGTATTTAGGACACTGAAATAAATACAAACGGAGTTAGTTACCTCATTTATATTGATGAAAATCACTCTAATCCTTACATTATATCTCACACCGACTCTCTACTATCACATCTCAACCAGAACTCTCCAATATCACATCTCGGCAAGCACTGCCTACTAGCACATCTCAACAAACACTCTCTGCTACAACATCTCAGCACAGACTACCCCGAGTCCTCGACAGGCACTGACTACTACGAGCTCTCGACAAGCACTGACTTCTACGAGTTCTCTCCAAGCACTGTGGAGGCGGCTTAATAATACTCTTGGCGCAATCTCTGGCGCAGTGGCTCAGTGTAGCCACCTTTCAATGTGAAACTAAAACTGGTGTAACAGGAACCGTTAGAGTAACAAATCATACATCGGAATACGAGATTTCGTAATGATGTGGAAAGTGTCATTTTAACATAAGTTTTCTTTACATAAATTACTTTTTTTTTTTTTTTTTTTTTTTTTTTTTTTTTTTTTTGCAGTCACCACTTCATATCTAAAATTCATCTATTGTGTAGGAGGAGTTGTCATTCAAAAATTCTTTTAATTTGCTTTTGAATGTTGGTTGGCTATCTGTCAGACTTTTAATACAATTTGGCAAATGACCAAAGATTTCTGTGCCAGCATAATTCATCCTTTTCTGTGATAAAGTGTAGATCATTCTTTCTTCTAGTGTTGTAGCTATGCACTTCACTGTTGTATTTGACCTGGGATGGGTTATTGATGACAAATTCCTTAAGTGAATATATGTATTGTTGCCGGCCGCTGTGGCCGAGCGGTTCTAGGCGCTTCAGTTTGGAACCCCGTGGCTGCTACGGTCGCAGATAGGAATCCTACCTCGGGCATGGATGTATGTGATGTCCTTAGATTAGTTAGGTTTATGTAGTTCTAAGTTCTAGGGGACTGATGACCTCAGATGTTAAGTCCCATAGTGCTTAGTCATTTGAACCATTTTTGAATATATGTTTTGCGAAGGTTCTGTGAACATACCGGGCTCCTTAAATAAATGTCAAAATGGCTCAAATGGCTCTGAGCACTATGGGACTTAACCTTAATATCTGAGGTCATCAGTCCCCTAGAACTTAGAACTACTTAAACGTTACTAACCTAAGGACATCACACACATCCATGCCCAAGGCAGGATTCGAATCTGCGACCGCAGCAGCCGCGGGGTTCCAGACTGAAGCGCCTAGAGCCGCTCGGTCACAACGGCCGGCAAATAAATGTCTGCAAGGTGATCTTGGGTGGGCTCCAGCTATTATTCTGAATACAAGCTTTTGTGTAACGAATACTTTCTCTCTTAATGACGAATTGTCCCAAAATATGCCATTTGAAAGCGGTGAATGAAAATAGGCACAGTAGGCTAATTTACTGATATGTTTATCACCAAAATTTGCAGTAACGCTACTAGCATAAGTAGCTGAACATAACCGTTTCAGCAGATCATCTTAAGAGTGAATTCGCTTTCTACCAGATTAAATAATGCTCACAGGAAATTACGATATTATACAAACGGAATTGTTTTCAGTTAGATGGGTGGTCTGGTCAACAGCATCTCCTCTGCTCCCACACTGCACAAGAATATTTGAATATATTAGTGCGACTTTATAAATTATTCCATTAGTAGAAATACGCTTAAGTACTCGCATTTATTCGGATATAATGCGAAATAGTTGTGTTCAGTTACATAAGTTCCGGTAGAAGGCGATTTATTTATTTATTTATTTTGTGGTCCACGGGGTTTTCCAGATCGATGTATGCGTTGTTGAGTTCCACACAGTACATATATTGTAAATAAATTGCAGTGGCACTCTTCATACTACTCTAGACGTCAGTGTTGAGAATGACACATGTGCCACACACCTGACGTTTTTATTTACAATGCAAAGATTATCATTAAGATACAAGAATTTTCATTTTCTATTAACCAAGGATGTGAACAGGGCATTGGTGATGCGTGTGATGTGCAGAATGCAACATATTAATAACGGAAAAAGTTTGTAACAGAAAAATGTTTGCATTCTGAGAGTAAACTTACTATTGTAGGACAATAGGATGAATTGTTTCTAGTATCTATTTTTTTATTTGTCAGCGGATATTTTAACGAAATATTGTGAAGCCAGTTGATGGCATACTGTAGCTTAGATACATTTAGATCTACAGAGATTTTAATGTCATTACAGTTAATAAGTTAGTTGCTAGAAATACAAAACTAAAAAGTTGGAGGATGGAATGAGAGCAACACATTTGTGCGCCATGATAGTTTATATTTATCAAATACTATATTGATATCTTAAACATGTCCTTTTTTGCAGTGTTCTGATTGTTAGGAGTCCAATTTGTGTTTGATTTCTGTGAACAACCCAAGGAAATCACTTAGAAATTGTTTATTGGCTAGCTACAGCTGCACATTTAGAAAATATTATCTGCATGAAAAATAATTGTTTTGACGTTTCTTGCAACCTCCCAAAGTTTGTCGGTGTTATAATGTTAATTTAGCAGTGGAATATGGTTACATGCAAGAGACGGCATGATGCCGCTAATACGTACAAGGTGAAATACACTGAAGAGCAAAGGAAACTGTTACACCTGGCTAATATCGTGGATGGTACCGGAAGCAGAAGTGCCGCAACACGACGTGGCATGGACTCGACTAATGTCTGAAGTAGTGATGGAGGGAATTGGCACCACGAATCCTGCAAGGCTGTCCATAAATCCGTAAGAGTACGAGGGAGTGGAGATCTGTTCTGAACAGTACCTTGCAAGGCATCAGAGATATGCTGAATAACGTTGATGTCTGGGGAGTTCCATGACCAGCGGAAGTGTTTCTAGTCTCAGAAGAGTGTTGCTGGAGCCACTCGGTAGCAATTCTGGACGTGTGGGGTGTCGCATTGTCCTGCTGGAATTGCCGAAGTCTGCCGGAACGCATAATGGACATCAACGGATTGGGTGCTCAGACATGATGCTTACGTATGTCAGAGTCGTATCTGGACGTATCCGGGGTCCCATATCACTCAAACTGCACACGCCCTACACCATTACAGAACCTCTGCCAGCTTCAACAGTCCCCTGCTGACATGCAGGGTCCATGGATTCATGAGGTTGTCTTCATATCTACATCTACATATACATACATACTCCGCAATCCACCATACGGTGCGTGGCGGAGGGTACCTCGTACCACAACTAGCATCTTCTCTCCCTGTTCCACTCCCAGACAGAACGAGGGAAAAATGACTGCATATATGCCTCTGTACGAACACTAATCTCTCTTATCTTTGTGGCCTTTCTGCGAAATATAGGTTGGCGGCAGTAAAATTGTACTGCAGTCAGCCTCAAATGCTGGTTATCTAAATGTCCTCAGTAGCGATTCACGAAAAGAACGCTTCCTTTCCTCCAGAGACTCCCACCCGAGTTCCTGAAGCATTACCGTAACACTCACGTGATTATCAAACCTACCAGTAACAAATCTAGCAGCCCGCCTCTGAATTGCTTCTATGTCTTCCCTCAATCCGACCTGATAGGGATATCAAACGCTCGAGCAGTACTCAAGAATAGGTCGTATTAGTGTTTTATAAGCGGTCTCCTTTACAGATGAACCACATCTTCCCAAAATTCTACCAATTAACCGAAGACGACTATCCGCCTTCCCCACAACTGCCATTACATGCTTGTCCCACTTCATATCGCTCTGCAATGTTACGCCCAAATATTTAATCGACGTGACTGTCTCAAGCGCTACGCTACTAATGGAGTATTCAAACATTACGGGATTCTTTTTCCTATTCATCTGCATTAATTTACATTTATCTATATTTAGAGTTAGCTGCCATTCTTTACACCAATCACAAATCCTGTCCAAGTCATCTTGTATCCTCCTACAGTCACTCAACGACGACACCTTCCCGTACACCACAGCATCATCAGCAAACAGCCGCACATTGCTATCCACCCTATCCAAAAGATCATGGATGTAGATAGAAAATAACAGCGGACCTACCACACTTCCCTAGGGCACTCCAGATGACACCCTCACCTCCGATTAACACTCACCATCCGAATACTTCCATTGGCTCGATACTCCTCCGAACAGGAAACATGTTTCCAATCATCAACAGTCCAGTGTCGATGTTGACGGGCCCAGGCGAAGCGTAAAGCTTTGTGCCGTGCCTTCGGCTCCGAAAGTCCATATCGGTGATGTTTCGTTGAATGGTTCGCTCGCTCACACTCGTTGATTGCCCAGCACTGAAATCTGCAGCAATTTGCGGAATGACTGCACTTCTGCCAAGTTGAAGGACTCCCTTCAGTCGTCGTTGGTCCCGTTGTTGCAGGATCCTTTTCTGGTCGCAGCGACGTCGGAAATTTGATGTTTTACTGTACTGCTGATATTCACGGTACACTCGTGAAATGGTCGTACGGGAAAATCCCCACTTCATCGCTACCTGTGAGATGATGTGCTCGTGCGCCCACTATAATACCACGTTCGATCTCACTTAAATCTTGATAACCTGTCATTGTAGCTGCAGTAACCCATCTAACAACTGCGCCAGACTCTTGTTGTCTTATATAGGCGTTGCCGACCGCAGCGCCGTATTCTGCCTGTTTGCATATCTCTGTATTTGTATAGGTACGACTATCCAGTTTCTTTGGCGCTTCATTGTAAATAGCTAGATAAATAAATGTTTCGAGTACACGGATATACTGAAAGGCGACGTTAGTCCCGGACTTTATCAGGAGGACAACCGGGAGCGGAGTCCGACGTGCACAGAGAGCCAGACAGGCTGGCGGTTATCAGCTGTGACTTTGGCTGGGGTCGGGGTCTGCACATCGCCGCGACCTTGTCCGCCGCTGTCACTCACTCATCCACTCACGCAGTCGCTGTCTGCCAGCCAGGCAGCTCCCATATCCCACGCACTGCCGCCTGTCTCGCGTGACGGAGCGCGTGTCTGTGTACCAGATAAGAAGCGCGCTGTGTCAGACGACGACTGTGTCAAGGACGCGACGCGAGAAGTGAGATTCCTCTCACCCCTTACCAGGTGTACCCCTTAACAGGTAACGTTCCCTGAGGCCCTCGGCACTAAGGCCAATGTTACTCGGTCAACAGAGGAATGAACGAGCGATACAGCCTCAGGAGGCACAAAGTTCGCCATTGCACACTGCGAGAGGTACTCATAAATTATAACTATCACCTCAAAAAAAAAAGCTGTTCTATTGTTTGTTTATTTACAAATACATTTATATAGAGTCCTGGTACACATTGAAATCCCTGCGCCACCGTTCTTACCACGCCGTCAGTTGAGCACAGAAGAAAAGGTGCAGCCCACTGATAAAGTGTAGTGTCGTCCGAGCTTCATTCTCTGCGTTTGGAGGGGAACTACGCTACAGCAATCCGTACTAAATGGATGGAAGTATAAGACGACAGTGCGCCATCATGTGCCACAAAGGTTAGATATCACAGACGCAGTGGTCGAAAGGCTGAATAACGACGATCTTCGCTCTAACACAAAGAAAACGACGCATCGCGAAGAAATTAGGTGAATGGGACGGAGATCTCTAGATGTGATGAACAGACAAACAATGATCATAATTTTAAAGAAACTGGATGATTTATTCAAGAGAAAGGGCTGAAGAAACTGAGCAAGTCCACCTCCGGCCCATATGCAAGCAGTTATTCGGCTTGGAATTGATTGACAGAATTCTTGGATGTCCTGCTGAGGGTCATCGTGCCAAATTCTCTCAGACTGACGCGTTATGTCATCAAAATCCCGAGCTGATGTGGGCCCTGCACATAATGCTCCAAACGTTGTCAGTTCGAGAGAGATCCTGCGACCTTCCTGGATAAGATACGGTTTGGCAAGAGAGATGACAAGCAGTAGAAACTCTCGCCGTGTGCGGACGGCATTATCTTGCGCAAATGTAAGCCCAGGAGCCTTACAACAGGAGCAACGAAACGAGGCGCAGAATGCCATCGACGCACCGCTGTACGGCAAGCGTGCCGCAAATGACAAGCAAAGCAGACCTGCTATGAATTGAAATGCTACCCCGGACCATCTCCCCCGGTTATAAGGCCGAATGCTGTGCAACACTCAGGTTAGTGTCCCACTGCTGTCCATGGAGTGTCCAGACACGTTATCGGGACTCAGTTCGAAGCGGGACTCATCACTGAAGACAGCAGCCCTCCAGTCAATGAGCCTCCATGACGAAGACGTGTGTGGGTCTGCTCCAGACCGTCGTGGGACACCAAGATTACTGTCACCCGCCATAGGGTCAGACAACCAGAAGCCATTTCGTTTGGTAGCAGGACCCCTGTGATTGCCATTCTCGGCACCCTTACAGTACAGCGGTACGTCGACGATATTCCACGCCCCGTTCTGTCGTCCTTCGTGGAAAGCCGTACTGGACTTACATTTCGCAAGACAATGCTCACCCGCACACCACGAGAGTTTCTGCTGCTTGCTCAATGCTTGCATACCCTACCTTTGCCAGAAAGGTCGCCGGATCTCTCCCAACTGAAAACGTTTGGGGCACTATGGGCATGGCTCTCCCATTACTTCGAGATTTTGACGATCTAACGCGCCAACTGGACAGAATGTGACACTGTATCCTTCAGCGTGACATCCAACAACTCTGTCAAACCGAATAACTGCTTGCTTAAGGGCCGGAGGTGGACCACGGCGTTATTAACTTCCCCAACTTGTTAAGTTCTTTCTCTTGAATAAATTACACAATTTTTCTGAAATTGTGATCATTTGTCTGTACATGCACTTCAAGCCTACCGATTTTTGTCCCAGTCCGGTAAGTCCTTCGTGGTCCCTTTGTTTTGTCTTAGAGCGTAGAAGACAAAGGAGGATATGGAATGCTAACATCATGAGATGCTTCGAAATGAAATTAACAGAGAATTGGTAAAGAATTCAAATCTGAATGAATGGGAGAAAAAAATCAAATCATAATTTCGCAGGAGCAGGGAAAAAGGAAATGTTAGCGTATTATGTGTAGAGCGGAGTCTCTGTTAGATGCAGAATGAAGGTTTAACATACTCTCGACGACGTCATTACTAGAGGAGGAGACGAGCTCGGATGTGGCAAGGCTGAGAGAAGAAATCTCGTCAGTTCTTCAAGCGATTTAGGAAAACGGCCGAAAGCTAGTTTTGAATCTTTGGAAATAAGCGTTATTCCTCCATAATAATGAGGCCACCACTCCGAAACTAGTTGCAAGGAAGAAGGGTAAATAAATGAAATAACACTGCAGCTACGGAACTTCTGTTCCCAAACAGAGTATCAGTTACGAATACGCCAAATAATATTCTCCATGAGCAGTAACGGAGAAGACTGGGAGTAGTTCTGACTGGACCAACGGGGTTTTTAACTGTGGTCCTTCAACTGTTTTGTCATTGTGCAACCCAGCTCGGTGCCTTCGTTTGGAAGCACTGGGAAACAGACGGCAGGTGGTCACTAAAGAAGCGCACGGTAGATAAGGGCCGTGTAAAACAATATTCTTCGAAGGAAAAATAAGGACGACTGATTTGTCAGAAACGGGCCATTAGGTCGACTGGACGAAAGTAATGGGGCTTTAGAGGAGGCATACAGACATTAAAATGAAGGTTTATGGGTCTCTAAACAAAATCCAGACTAGTGTGGGCTAGTAGTATGACGTCGGTTCTCCCGGTTACACTTCAAGGCTGCGCCATAGCACCACCTTACTACAGGTGAAAGTTTATGATGATCATAGATCCAATAACATATCCGAAACCGTGGTAAATTGCGGCGATAGACGGGGAATATAAAATCTATGCAGAAGTCCAGTATGATTAACGATAGTACACGCTCAAGAAAGCTGTGAAAAGTTCAATGAAACGAAGTGTATCCCAACAAGAAGACTGCAAGAGCGCCGGCGAAACGTTGTGATCAGGGGTTGAAAATGATGCTATGCGACAACTTCAGCTCGATTAATCACAAACTGCAGTCTCTCATGGAGAGAAGGCGTGCGCTATTCTAGAGAAGTATGTCTCTCCCTTGATCTTTAACAAAACTCACGCATTCGTTACTGCTGTTTACTCTAAAGGAAAACACCCAAGACACAAGATTGGTGAAAATGTGGTCGAAGGAAGGAAGAAAGGAACCCTTTCCCACTAGGCAACTCTGCTATATCTTGGGGGTCTCCAACTTAAAAAAAAAAAAAAAACGCCGTTTGAGTATTTGAACTCAAGACTGTTGTTACAGTTCGTGAAACGCCGTTTCGGTTTGGTAACCAGGAAGAGATCATCAGTACTCGCCCTTGGTTGCCCTCTGCAGCTGGAGACGAAGCAGAGCTCATGAGGCGCTGGGGTACTACACAGGAAGTGACTCATCTCTGCCTCCCAGGTGACTACGATCACAGCGTTCGCAGAGGCTGCAGGAAGTCTTCCTTGCTGAGTCTGGAGTGACGTCATAAAGATGACGCCCGGTCATTGCCAGACAGGAAGTGAGCTTCAGCTGCGTTCGCCGTTTGTCTCGCAGTGCTGCACTCCTGCCCATATCGTGGGAGCGATCATCACACGGGACGGGCGGTTTCTCGCAAAAGCAAAGTGACGTAGCGCTTAAAACACTCTGTTGATGGGCTGCTCTGTGGCTTTGGGCTGACGTTTCGTTCAACCACCTCTGTTTATTTGCCTAGTAGCAGGTAGCGAAGAAAACGGAGGCGACGAAAGGCAGCACTAGAAGGTATTTACTAAACGTAACTTGGGGGCATAATTAATATGGCTGAGTCGGAAATTGCATCTACTTATGAAGAAGTGACACATCGCACGAGTCGGCGGCTAAAGCAATGAATACCTCTCCACAATATAAAGTGTGTCCAGAAACGCCAAGACAAATAGGCAAAAAGCTATAAAGATACTTTTCTTATTTTCTGTTCAGTGTATGTGTTGTTGCACGGCGAACGTTTAGACGTGGTCGTGAAAACATTCTTTGGTATTACCGTTAACGACAATCGACTGTGCCTTCTGACGATGTTAAAACTCTGGCATATAAGGAAAATATCAGTGAAAGAAACAAAATGTATGAAATGGAACTGGACGAGATTAGGTCTCCGTGCCATAAGAATATGTTCGCGTGCCGTCAAAGAGTCATAATTTGGCTTAGAAATGTAAACGGATCTCAACGAACTAGAGTTTACATAAATGTTTTAATTTATGCTCACGATCAACTATTGGTACACATTGCGCAAATTTCGTCAATTACAAATTAGTGTTTCCGACACTTTCTTAACAGAGTAGCCTCATGATGCTACATACCAATCAAATGAACTAGTGTTTAGATCTTATAATTAAATGTTTCCCTGAGACATTTCAGACTTTTTATTATCTACGATAATGATCGAAGCAGACGAAATGAATTAAAATTTGTGCTGCGGCCGGGAGAGCCCAGGCAGTAGTGACAATATGTAAGGGAAAAATGAATTGAAGTTTGTGTTGGGGAGGGCACTCAGCTTAGGTAATTCGTGCAGTAATGTTGATTATCTTACTGCAGAGGTGTAACGGTTAGCATTCCTGCCTAGCAAACAAGAAGACCCGGGTTCGAGTCCTGGCCGCAGCATAAATTTTAAATCATTTCGTCTGCTTCTACCCTTATAGAAGAACTAGTGTTTGATGAACTTGATTGTCATTATGCTACTTCGTCCACCACCATTACTATCGTATTGAGTATGTACGTCTTTACTAATAATGACACTGTAAAACTGCCGTGTCCGATCGTTTATCTATTTGAACACGGTTATCTCCTAGGCTATTAGACGAATTTTCGTGGGGTTTTCAGAGGTAACTTGAGCGTAGCCTGGGGCAACGCCTAGGCTTTATTTCATTCAAACACAATCATGGGAAAAAAAGATGTACTTCAAAGTTTTATCTAAAATCGTCTGCACAGCATAGTAGTCTGTATGTTTAATCATGCCGTAGTACACGAAAGAATCAATAAATGGCGGTATTAATTTCGTACTAGACCAGGTAGCCCATAATGGCACAGTTAGCTTTTTAACTCAGTGAAAGATGTACACCAATGACGCAAAAAACTATGACCACCTGTTTAATTGCGTGTTGTTCCATTTTTCAAACACAGTACTACAGAGATTCTGCTTGACGTGGATTCTACGAGTCCTTGACAAGATTCCAGAAGTGTGTGCCACCAGATGTCTACTTACGAGTCAAATAATTTCCGCAAATTACGGGATGGTGGTTTACGGGCACGCAGCTGGCACCCGATATGTGTTCCACTGGTTACAATCAGGCACACTTGCTGGTTAAGATATCAATGCGAGTTCACTATAATGGCCCTCAAACCGCTGTATCACGATTCTGCTGGCAGATATCATCGGTATAGGGGGAAACTTAAAGCATGAGGCGATGCAAGTGGTCCGCAATAATATTGACGTGGTTCATTGCTGTTACGATACCTTCGATTACCACCACAGATCCCATGGAAGCCCAGCTCATTTTACCCCATAGCATAATTCTACCTTCACCAGCCTGCATCTGTGGCGCGGTGCATGTTTCGTGCTGCCATTCGCCTGGATGACGACTTGTAAGGACCCAACCGAACACCAGGTGGATCAAGAAATGGAATTCATGGCGACACGTTTCTATCGATCCACGGTGAAAACTCAGTGATGCTGCGTCCACTGCAATCATAACTGACAGTGTCGTTGGGTCAACACAGGAAAAAAATGGCTCTGAGCACTATGGGACTTCACTTCTGAGGTCATCAGTCCCCTAGAACTTAGAACTACTTAAACCTAACTAACCTAAGGACATAACACACATCCATGCCCGAGGCAGGATTCGAACCTGCGACCGTAGCGGTGCGCGGTTCCAGACTGTAGCGCCTAGATCCGCTCGACCACTCTGGCCGGCGGTCAACACAGGAACACGTAGTGGTCATTTAATGGTGGCGCTCCTTGTTCAACAATTGCCTTCGAACTGTGTGCTCCGAAACACTTGTGCCTGCACCAGAATTGGACTGCTGTCATATCTGAAACAGATCTCTGCCTATCCTAGATTACGCAGTGGGGGATCCTTCCACGTTTTGTGATGAGACGTGGTCGTCCAGTACCACACGGCTTACTGGTTGTTTCACCATCCTTCAACCACTTTCCTTAGGTGCTCACTACTGTAGTACGCCAACAGGCGACCAGCTTCGCCGGTTGAGAGATTCTCGTTTCCAGCCGAAGGGCCATAACAATGTGTCCTTCGTCAAAACTTCTTATATCAGTGGACTTTCGCATTTGCGCCTGTATTTTCGCCATGATGACTGCCCATTCGTCTGCCTTCCGCTTACGTTCTTTCCTTACTGCGTCACGTGCTCGCAACATCACCTGGAAGCATTCAACCTCGCGATGGGCAGTGGTCATGATGTTTTGGTTCATCAGCGTATTTTCGGAAGCTTACGTCAGTGGCAGAATTAAGTGCCGCAAACTTAGCTTTATGAGTACAAACTAACAGCAAATTTAGGATGTACGGGTTTACTGAGTTCACTTCGAAACTTCTTTATTTATTTGTGTGTGTCTGTACTTCAATTGCTGAATGACTGAGAAGATGAAAGTTCTACATTATTCGATTCTGAAACAGCTGAGTAAAACTCAACGTACTGAGCCTACTTTCTCCTTACTTTTTCTTATCATGTCAACACAGACCTACAATATTCTAGCGTAACGCACTCTGACTGCTCAGAAAGAAATCCTAACAATAACCTACACATTTCATTAAGCACTCACAAAAATCTTCATTACGTGAACTACTGCAATACAGCGAGTGTCAGTACTGCCTGCTAAATAAGAGATTCTAACTACTAAAGCCACTGACTACTAATAGGCATGCGGTTAGCAAAGGAACGATTTTGTTGCAAATCAAATAATGTTTTTTTTACCTTAATAATGTGACATTATTAAGGTAAAAAAAAACATTATTGGCTTTGCAACAAAATCGTTCCTTTGCTAACCACATGCCTATTTTTATTTTTTTACCTTAATAATGTGACACAAGTACATAACAGCGATCTCAGAAAGGTACCAGTTAGTTGAATGTAATCAATTACAGTCATTGGAAAAGGAATGGACAAAGTACAGGGACACAGTACTAGAAGTGGCTAAAGAATGTCTTGGAACAGTAGTGTGTAAAAGTAGGATGAAGCAAACAGCTTGGTGGAATGATACAGTCAAGGCAGCCTGTAAAAGGAAAAAGAAGGCGTATCAAAAATGGGTACATACCAGAACCCAGGTAGACAAAGTTATGTTGAAGAAAGAAACAAAGCCAAACAGATAATTGCAGCATCCAAGAAGAAATCGTGAGAAGACTTAGGTTGGAGACTATGGGTCAAGCTGCTGGAAAACCATTCTGGAGTGTAATTAGCAGTCTTCGAAAGGGAGGTAAGAAGGAAATGACAAGTATTTTGAACAGGTCAGGAAAACTGCTGGTGAATCCTGCGGATGCCTTGGGCAGATGGAGGGAATATTTTGAAGAGTTGCTCAATGTAGGTGAAAATGCGATCAGTAATGTTTCAGATTTCGAGGTAGAATGGGATAGGAATGATGATGGAAATAGGATCACATTTGAGGAAGTGGAAAAAATGGTCAATAGATTGCAGTGCAATAAAGCGGCTGGGGTGGATGAAATTAAGTCGGAACTCATCAAATACAGTGGAATGTCAGGTCTTAAATGGCTACACAGGATAATTGAAATGGCCTGGGAGTCAGGACAGGTTCCATCAGACTGGACAAAAGCAGTAATCACACCAATCTTTAAACATGGAAACAGAAAAGATTGTAACAACTACCGAGGTATCTCCTTAATCAGTGTTGTGGGTAAAATCTTCTCAGGTATTGCTGAAAGGAAAGTGCGAGTATTAGTTGAGGACCAATTGGATGAAAATCAGTGTGGGTTTAGGCCTCTTGGAGGTTGTCAGGACCAGATCTTTAGCTTACGGCAAATAATGGAGAAGTGTTATGAGTGGAACAGCGAATTGTATCTATGCTTTATAGATCTAGAAAAGGCATATGACCGGGTTCCTAGGAGGAAGTTATTGTCTGTTCTACAAGATTATGGAATGGGAGGCAAACTTTTGCAAGCAATTAAAAGTCTTTACATGGATAGTCAGGCAGCAGTTAGAGTTGACGGTAAATTGAGTTCATGGTTCAGAGTAGTTTCAGGGGTAAGACAAGGCTGCAACCTGTCTCCACTCTTGTTCATATTATTTATGGATCATATGTTGACAACAATAGACTGGCTGGGTGGGATTAAGATATGTGAACACAAAATAAGCAGTCTTGCATATGCGGATGACTTAGTTGTGATGGCAGATTCGATTGAAAGTTTGCAGAGTAATATTTCAGAGCTAGATCAGAAATGTAAGGACTATGGTATGAAGATTAGCATCTCCAAAACGAAAGTAATGTCAGTGGGAAAGAAATATAAACGGATTGAGTGCCAAATAGGAGGAACAAAGTTAAAACAGGTGGACGGTTTCAAGTACTTAGGATGCATATTCTCACAGGATGGCAACATAGTGAAAGAACTGGAAGCGAGGTGTAGCAAGGCTAATGCAGTGAGCGCTCAGCTACGATCTACTCTCTTCTGCAAGAAGGAAGTCAGTACCAAGACTAAGTTATCTGTGGACCGTTCAATCTTTCGACCAACTTTGTTGCATGGGAGCGAAAGCTGGGTGGATTCAGGTTACCTTATCAACAAGGTTGAGGTTACGGATATGAAAGTAGCTAGGATGATTGCAGGTACTAGTAGATGGGAACAACGGCAGGAGGGTGTCCACAATGAGGAAATCAAAGAAAAACTGGGAATGAACTCTATAGATGTAGCAGTCAGGGCGAACAGGCTTAGATGGTGGGGTCATGTTACACGCATGGGAGAAGCAAGGTTACCCAAGAGACTCATGGATTCAGCAGTAGAGGGTAGGAGGAGTCGGGGCAGACCGAGGAGAAGGTACCTGGATTCCGTTAAGAATGATTTTGAAGTAATAGGTTTAACATCAGAAGAGGCACCAATGTTAGCACTGAATAGGGGATCATGGAGGAACTGTATAAGGGGGGCTATGCTCCAGACTGAACGCTGAAAGGCATAATCAGTCTTAGATGATGATGATGATGATGATGATGACTTAATAATGTGACATCCAGTTCAAACACGACTATAAATCGTCATTGACATCCATTATAAATATATATAATCATGAATAATTTTCAATCTCCGAGTCGGATACTTCCAGATTGTTAGCCTTCGCTAACACTTCAGACCTCTACCCTCCAACAATGCTAACTTCTCACATTTAACATCCATCGCTGCTGGCGACTGACTTCCAACTGCCCAACACTACTGGCGATTAACTTCCAACAACGAGTCCAACCAGCCACAGAGTCTCTTACAAAGTGCAGTCAGAGACCCAATGCAAAGCGCTACACAGCGCTGCCAACACAGAATCAGCCCACTTACAAATTTGTGTACTAAAAACTTAACGACTTTAGTTTGCTTCTTGTCGATAGGTTTTATTTATAGTCTTTGCTAGGAGAAACGAATAAATTAAGTTTGCTTCGTGATTTTGGTGCCTACACATTACATTTTGATTTCGTTTAGTTTAGAAAATAAAAATGCCCAGAAAATGGACGCGTATTCATGAATTTACCAGAGTGGCTAAAAGACTGAGGACTACGCAGTCGCGAAACCAATGACAATCATGAGGCGAGACTTGTTGCGGCTCGTGAACACGAGGCTTTAACTCGCTGTTTGGAAACTCCTTCTGAAAGTGATCGAGAGCGTCTTGCATCACCAAGAGTCTTAAAGTTACTTATTTCCATTGTAACTTCTTAGGAGCGAAAACTTTGCCGGAAAGTGGCGTAGGCGAACGAATTTTTATACCTCGAATCCCCTTTACTCCCGACAGCTTACCATTTTGGTTTAAGCGTGTAAAATTCCCGGTGAGCTTACGTTACGCCATAACCACAAACAAAGCACGAGGCTCGACACACTTGTGAGCATGGACCTCAGTGTCAGCTGCTTTTCGCGTCGCCAGGTCCACATGGGCCCCTCCCGTTCTAGCAAAGCAAGCAAGCTTTCGTCCCCAGTCATGCTGCTTCAAACGTGCATTTTAGTCGACCACAATGTTATTGCAGGTGGGAGTCAGAGGGCTTCGGTCGGCTTATCGTGAGTTTTTATCGTCGTATTTCACCAGGACATGCTGAACCACTTGTTGTTGGGACACAAACACACGTGGGCGCGCGCGTACACACACACACACACACACACACACACACACACACACACACACACACACACACCTGCGCGCGCGCACATACACACGCAAAGACGCACATACAGTATTCACTTTTAGAGGGGTATAAAAACAACCTTAAGGACAGAGCAGGGCAGGGTATTCCAAAACGACTGAAATTTTCCATATAACTATAGGTCACAAATGCTCCATTCTGGAGCTACGGCCAATAAACGATGGTCAACCATTGACGAGCTCTCGAAGTTTGGGCGGAATGCGAAATTATTTCGGGCTGTGCGTAATAGCGTGGTTCTGTCCCACTAAGCCGCTGCTGTGTGTTAGGCTACGCTGGTTGTACTCCGCCGTCCCGTACCGCGTCGGAGTCACCTTAAAGGAGTTTGGCTAAATTGCTGTAAATTCGTATTGATGTACAGTAGGGGAGATTATTGTACTTTGGAACACGTTCTACACTTTCGCCTGTATCCAGCCCTTTACTAGAAGTTCAGTATATATCTTATCATTCCATTTTTAAATGATAGCACTGGCGTTTTGTGTGCTGCAGTCTTTTTCTCAAATAACAAAAACTGCTCCATTAAATTAACATTTTCCAAATGTGAAAACAAATATTCCACTGAAATTTAAAAGCGTTGCAGTAGGAAAAATCTTGTCAGTAATGTATGTAGAAGTATATCTGTTACACTATTCCTCTATTACACACCAGCAATCAGTAGGTGAAATCAAATTAAGTAGAAGTCTTATCAAAAACCAATTACAAGTAAAATACATTTTGAAATAGAAGCTACTGGAACCGAAAACAAATTCCATTTTCTAGACGCGTATGGTTGTTGATACATTAAAGAAACTGTTAATTCGCAGATACCATATGTTCCATGGTAAAAGACCTTTTGTTTCGTGGTACAAAATGGTACTCGATCGACGAAGTACGGGTGAACCCTCCTCACGGTATGTAACTGCTTCAAAAAAGGTAGAGAATTTAACTCACCGTAGAATTCTATAACTGAAGCATTAACAATATCTGCCAAATAACTTTCACTTTCAAATACCGCGTGTCCCAGTAGTCTTTCCCAAATAAAAGACATTCATACCGCAAAAAATGACACATAAACAAATATTTTTTACCCTGAAGAGCCAAAGAAGCTCGTAACCTGCCTAATATCGAGTAGGCTCCCCTCGAGCACGCAGAAGTGCCGCAAAACGACGTGGCATGGACTCGACTAACGTCTGAAGTAGTGCTGGATGGATTTGACACCATGAATCCTGCCGGGTGCTCCATAAATCGGTAAGAGTACGAGGGGGTGGGGATCTCTTCTGAACAGCGTGTTCCACGGGATCCCAGATAGGCTCAATAACGTTCAGGTCTAGGGTGTTTGGTGGGCAGCGGAAGTGTTTAAAGTCACATAAGTGTTCCTGCGGCCACTCTGTAGCAATTCTGGCCATGTGGGGTGTCGCTTTGTCCTGCTGGAATTGCCCAAGTCCGTCGGAATGCACAATGGACATGAATATATGCAGGTGATCAGACAGGATGCTTACGTATGTGTTACCTGTCAGAATCTTATCTAGACGTATCAGGAGTCCCATATCACTCCAACTCCAGACGCCCCACGCCATTACAGACTCTGTACCAGCTTGAACAGTCCCCTGCTGACATGCAGGGTCCATATGTACATACTCGTACGCGTCCATACGCTCGATACAATTTGAAACGAGACTCGTCCGACCAGGCAACATGTTTCCAGTCAACAGTCCAGTGTCGGTGTTGACGGGCCCAGGCGAGGCGTAAAGCTTTGTGTCGTGCAATCATCAAGGGTACGCGAGTGAGCCTTCGGCTCCGAAAGCCCATTTCGATTATGCCTCGTTGAATGGTTAGCTCGCTCACACTTGTTGATGGCACACCACTGAGACCTGCAGCAATTTGCGGAATGACTGCACTTCTGCCACGTTGAAGGATTCTCTTCAGCCGTCGTTGGTCCCGTTCTTGCAGGATCTTTTTCCGGCCACAGCTGTGATTTGATGGTTTACTGTATTCCTGATAGTCGCGGTGCACTCGTGAGATGGTGGTACGGGAAAATCCCCACTCCATCGCTACCTCGGAGATGTTGTGTCCCATCGCTCGCGCGCCGACAGTAACACCACTTTCAAACTCACTTAAATCTTGATAACTCGCCATTGTAGCAGCATTAACCGATCTAACAACTGTGCCAGACACTTGTTGTCTTATACAGGCGTTGCCGACCCCAGCGCCGTATTCTGCCTGTTTACATATATCAGTATTTGAATACGCATGCCAATTCAGTTTCTTTGGCGTTTCAGTGTATCTTGACATATTCAAGTTTTTGTGTATATACATATTTAATGTTTCTTTGTTTGTTACCGGGCCCCATATTAATATCATCGCTCAGCTGTGACTGTGGTGCAGAATGACAAACTATTTAGCACATAATTCTCAGATCTGTTTCTCGATGACGATCCGGAGGAGCTGCTGTTAGCAACTAATTGTTTATGTTCAGCAATTGAACATAAGCTTGTGACCTTCCGTGCTTTGTAAATATTATGAATTTAATCAAGTTGTAACCATGATTTTCTTTTATATGAGTTACCAATTTGTATGTGTAATCACAAGAAAAAAATGTTTTATTGTGTGACTTGACGCCATTCGTACTCTAAATAAGTAAATACAGGGCCCAGTTACGTAACAGCGGGATCGGACACCATTTGCGAACAACATTTACTCAATTGAGGAAGAAGCCCAGTATGTCCTCTGGTATGATGTTAATAGCCTCAAAATGTGGTGTGTGATGTTTAAGGAAAGAGGGAGCGTCTTTGATATCCCTAGAACAGGCAGGCCTGGACCTTACGTTGTGCGCACACAATTCAGACAGTGAGATACGCCGGACGCCTTCGTGGGAAGTTCCCAGAAGTAATCTGCAGGTGCCGAAGACTTAGTGCACCAAATCCTACATAAGCAACTTCTTTTACGTGCGTTCAAAGTACTGTTCGTGCAGTCTCTTCCATTGTCGGAGTACAGTGCTCTTACGAATTTGCTGTTGTCTTGGTGGCTGAGACTGAGGAAGATGACGAGGCTCTGAAACGCCTCCTATTCTGAGATAAGGCCACATGTCTTTTGAACGGTGTTTCAGCCCACCCAGTGCTAAGATGTGTGGACCCGAGAATCCCACGCTGTATTAGAAACCATCAGAGACCGCGCTAAGCTGAACGTCCGGAGCGGTCTTACGCACAATGAAGTCAAAAAATGGTTCAGATGGCTCTAAGCACTTAGCACCTGAGGTCATCAGTCCTCTAGAACTTAGAATTACTTAAACCTAAATAACCCAAGGACATAATACACACCCATGCCCGAGGCAGGATTCGAACCTGCGACCATAGCGGTGGCGCGCTTCCAGACTGAAGCGCCTAGAACCGCTCGATCACGCCGGCCGGCGTCAAGGAAGAAGTGGAAGGTAACGCAACTTTAGGAGAGTGGTTTTTCCGACGGTCACACGGCAAACTTCTGTCACACTTATCACTTCCTGCACGGCGTGCTTACCCGTGACGCTAGCAGCAGCTTTGCTTCAGTCCGGAACCGCGCGACCGCTACTGTCGCAGGTTCGAATGCTGCCTCGGGCATGGATGTGTGTGATGTCCTTACGTTGGTTAGGTTTAAGTAGTTCTAAGTTCTAAGGGACTGATGACCTCAGCTGTTAAGTCGCGTAGTGCTCAGAGCCATTTGAATCATTTTGAAGCGCCTAGAACCTCTTCACAATCAATACCTATCTTGATATGTTTATTTGTTATGCCAGAGATTCAGGACATTCCGGAGTTAATTTTCCAGCAAGATGGTGCGCTACCTCGTTGGGGTTTAGGTGTTCGTGCTTATTTGGATACAACCTTTCCGGAAAGATGTTTCGAGTGTACTGGTCCCATCAACTGGCCTCCGTTATCACCGGAAATACCATTGGATTTTTTTTTGTGTGTATTATGCTTAGGACCAGGTTTGCCTAACACCAGTAAACGACATCGCAGCAGTACGGGGCAGAATTTCGTACGTCATAACATCCATCCCTTACAAAATTTCGACCAACACATGGGTGGAGTTCGACTATCGCCTGGATATCCTTCGGGCAACGAAAAGAGAGCATGTCAGAATTTATTAATTTCGTCAGTGGACACACAAAATCGAATATTTACCTGCACATAAATATGAAAGATGTCTATGTGTCACATTTCCTGCCTTACACACATAAGTAATCAAGGAAAGAATTTTGGGACACCGGATATTATACAACAAATATTCAGAAGTGAAAATATTTACAAATGCTGCACAAAACACGACTTTGTCTCATTCCAGCAAAAACGTAGAAAATGCCGGTAGCTGCATATGGTGGTTTCTAGTCTGCAGTCCTTCATGCGATTCTGAAATCTGTCACTAGATTTAACATCGTCCAAGAAATATACTTGTTCCTAGGTACACTAACCTCCAGCTGCAGCTGACTCCCCTACTTCTTAGAAGAAGTTGTCATTCATGCTCCCTGTGCATCAGTAAAACTTAAAAAAATGCGTCAGTTTTAGAACGCACGGTTAAGAATGTTGGACCTCACAGTACATTATTTTAGTGTAGTTCATTTAATAGTAAAGCTGTGCCCAGTGAACATCATACAAAATGGCTCTAAGCACTATGGGACTTAACATCTGAGGTCATCAGTCCCCTAGACTTACAACTACTCAAACCTAACTAACCTAAGGACATCACACAAATCCATGCCCGAGGCAGGATTCGAACCTGCGACTGCAGCAGCCGCGTGGTTCCAGACTGAACCGCTCGGCCACCGCGGCCGGCTGAACATCATACAAAATCAGGGTGTAACATAATTAGGCACATGCAATAATTTGAAATTTGGCTGCATTTGGCTATCCAGGTGAAATAATTATCTTCAGTTAACGTAATTAATAAAAAGGTATCAGCTGGGATAGTTTAGATGCATACATTCGGCGTGCTCGTCGCTGTGTGGACCTTATGCTACACCACGGTGCATTTATGGCCTGTGGTTACCTGGAAAGTTTTGCTCTGACCTTGTAATCAAGTTGTTTATCTCCATCTTGTGTAGTCAAAATTGTTACCCAGAAATTTGTACAGATAAATGTATGTTTCACGTCTACATTGTGTGTTATCATTGTCACCTGTAATCTGCAGGACCCTTTAGTTTCGCATCTACTAAATTTCAGATTCATTGCAACACATTAAAAAATGAATCTTTTGTCCACTCAAGTACATACACATGTGCATTATTCGTGCCACGTATCTACGACTAAAGATCATCTTCATAATCTTTGTTCAAAAGTGTTGTTAGATTTGAAGTCTGTGATGAGGCCTGTAATGCAACTGCTTATAATACTTAGATTGTCATCCCCAGCGTGCCCATTATAACATTTCGAAATTTTAGCGCATCCTTTCTCAACGTTACAATAACGTCACTGAGATAGATACCAACACAGATGCTGCAACTCACATAGAATGAGAAATAGATGACGACCGGGCTTTAAACATAGCGTTTTTGACTGGTTACAGTTGTCAGGTTGTTATTCATTGTCACATTTTAATGGCACACAGTAGGTCTAATCTAACGCACTGAAGTAAGATGTTCGCTTTTAATCTTATATTTGGCCACCTCTGCTTCATGATCATGCTGGGTATTGTTTCTGAGCTAGAGAATGAATCCTCCGTCATACCCTTAGTGCAACATTTCTCTCTAGCGTAACCACAAGCGCCGGACCGAAGATACGGGACGCAAGAGCAGAAAAGGCAGCGAGGAAACGGCGGCCAATGGTGCGCGGCATTGGACCGCCACGCGCCAAGAGCGACACCTGGAAGGAGCGAATATAAACGCCGCTCCTGCCAGCCTGGGCCGCTCACATCGGCACCGGATCGCGGACATAAGTTATCATTGACGTGTATCAACTTGCCTGAACAGTTCACATACCAAGGACTCTTATTACTTGTCGCCCCCTCGTTTGCGACGCCTGTTTGTAAATTTCCAAAGTTAAGTATTGTCAATTGCTTTCTAAAAATAAAACTACTAATGTTATTTGTTCGAGTTGTATAGCATTCCAAGAACGTTGCATCCCGTAGGCACCCTATTAGCGATGAGTGGGCAAGACCCCACACATTTCTTCGACAGGGATCCGAAGAGAGAGCCATATGTACCAGTTTATGATAACCAACATTAACTCATATACATACTTCCAAACACCTTTTTTCAATGACCTAGTTCTTACAGGGTGTTTCAGAAATGACCGGTATATTTGAAACGGCAATAAAAACTAAACGAGCAGCGATAGAAATACACCGTTTGTTGCAATATGCTTGGGACAACAGTACATTTTCAGGCGGACAAACTTTCGAAATTACAGTAGTTACAATTTTCAACAACAGATGGCGCTGCAAGTGATGTGAAAGATATAGAAGACATTGCAGTCTGTGGGTGCGCCATTCTGTACGTCGTCTTTCTGCTGTAAGCGTGTGCTGTTCACAACGTGCAAGTGTGCTGTAGACAACATGGTTTATTCCTTAGAACAGAGGATTTTTCTGGTGTTGGAATTCCACCGCCTAGAACACAGTGTTGTTGCAACAAGACGAAGTTTTCAACGGAGGTTTAATGTAACCAAAGGACCGAAAAGCGATACAATAAAGGATCTGTTTGAAAAATTTCAACGGACTGGGAACGTGACGGATGAACGTGCTGGAAAGGTAGGGCGACCGCGTACGGCAACCACAGAGGGCAGCGCGCAGCTAGTGCAGCAGGTGATCCAAAAGCGGCCTCGGGTTTCCGTTCGCGTATCGTCTCATGCGCCAGAGTTTACACCTCTATCCATACAAAATTCAAATGCGGCAACCCCTCAGCGCCGCTACCATTGCTGCACGAGAGACATTCGCTAACGATATAGTGCACAGGATTGATGACGGCGATATGCATGTGGGCAGCATTTGGTTTACTGACGACGCTTATTTTTTCCTGGACGGCTTCGTTAATAAACAGAACTGGCGCATATGGGGAACCGAAAAGCCCCATGTTGCAGTCCCATCGTCTTCCAAAGGAATCATTGGCCCATTTTTCAGATCCGAGAGGATTACTGCATCACGCTGTCTGGACATTCTTCGTGAATTTTCGATGATCGTGTGATTGCTTTGGGCTATCCGAAACATACAGGAGGCGGTGTGGATTGGCCTATTCGCCTTTCTGTGGGGACACTTGAAAGACCAGGTGTACCGCCAGAATCCAGAAACAATTGAACAGCTGAAGCAGTACATCTCATCTGCATGTGAAGCCATTCCGCCAGACACGTTGTCAAAGGTTTCGGGTAATTTCATTCAGAGACTACGCCATATTATTGCTACGCATGGTGGATATGTGGAAAATATCGTACTATAGAGTTTCCCAGACCGCAGCGCAATCTGTTGTTGAAAATTGTAACTACTGTAATTTCGAAAGTTTGTCTGCCTGAAAATGTACTGTTGTCGCAAAAATATTGCAACAAACGGTGTATTTCTATCGCTGCTCGTTTAGTTTTTATTGCCGTTTCAAATATACCGGTCATATTTGAAACACCCTGTATATAAATAACGTACAAGAACAGTGTTTCTTGGTATTTATGTTAAAGATGGAAACTTCATGAAAAGGCTCAGACATGGCGATGACATGTACACGTGTTCGAAAATTTTGTAAAGTCGGAAAGACGAAGAGCAACGTACGACCATCTGTGCGGAGTTGCTTGAGCATTACGAGACTTATCCTGACAATTTTTTGTCGATCATCATCACGGGCGATGGAAGACGGGTTCATCACTTCGAACCGGAAACAGAATGCTAGTCCATGGAGTGGTGCCACATCAACGCTCCTTGAAGAAGAAGAAGAAGAAGAAGAAGAAGTAGTACAAAGCCACACCCTCATCGGGTAAAGTGATGACGACCGTTTTTAGTGATTCTGAAGGGGGTATTCTGTTTTATGTCCTCCTTTGGCATGAAATAAATACCAGTGAATGTAGCGAGTCAGGTCAAAACTAGTTCCAACGGGCAATAGTAGCATCGTAGGTCTCATTACAGCAAATTCATTGTTGTTCATATAGCATGTTCCAGAGTGAGTATTAAATACTCTAATGACTTTTCCGAAGCATACAGCTATGTCTGAGGTATACGTGCTATAAAATATTCTGTATAGCATGAACAGGCGAAATCCCTTTGAAAACGCTGCACTACGACCCCATGGAAAGCAACGCACAGCATAACAGTCCATTAGTGAGAAGTGTTTACTGTGCGAAGTCTGCAAGGACGGAGGCTTAAAACTTTGGCCAGAGGAGAACTATTTAACCTTTCACATGTTTAAGCTGGCTGTGTACATCATTACGCAGCGAATATCGCTGTTCTCCTGAGTAACCGATGGTGTGCATTTCTGCTGAAACTGCTTCAAACCTTCCACTAGTCACACAGGGGAGAAAAAAAACATTTTTGTGAGAGTGCCCTGTGGATAATTAATTCCCACTGCTTGCTGCATACCGCATTACTCAACAATTATTTGAACTAGAAAATTACTTAACGTTGTGGGATTAAATAGTTCTTCCTCGTTCTCGTGGAACTGCGAAGACAAAGGAAGATCTGACTTTAATTTTCAGTCGACATGGAAGTTGTTAACGACAGAGCCGTAGCTCATGTGGACAAAGGTGACAGATGACAGATGACATCGACTGCGGCGTATTTTCAGGAACCATCTCGACATGAACCTGGAATGATTGGGAGAAACCACTGAAGATTGCAGTCACAATTGTTTGCTATTGAAGTTTACCTTTGACAGTATGTAAAGGGATAACCTGTAGTATTTAGCACGAGTTCTGTGTATCAGGCAATGCAGTTAATCACTGAGACGACAATCGGATGACTAATGACATGTTTACTACACTACTGGCCATTAAAATTGCTACACAAAGAAAAAATGCAGATGGTAAACGGGTATTCATTGCACAAATATATTACACTACAACTGACATGTGATTACATTTCCACGCAATTTGGGTGCATAGACCCTGAGAAATCAGTACCCAGAACATCCACCTCTGGCCGTGATAACGGCATGGTACGCCTGGGCATTGAGTCAAACAGAGCTTGGATGGCGTGTACAGGTACAGCTGCCCATGCAGCTTCAACACGATACCACAGTTCATCAAGAGTAGTGACTGGCGTTGCTCGGCCACCATTGACCAGACGTTTTCAGTTCGTGAGACATCTGGAGAATGTGATGGCCAGGGCAGCAGTCGAACATTTTCTGTATCCAGAAAGGCCCGTACAGGACCTGCAACATGCGGTCGAGCATTATCCTGTTGAAATGTAGTATTTCGCAGGTATCAACTGAAGGGTAGAGCGACGGGTCGTAACACATCTGAAATGTAACATCCACTGTTCAAAGTGCCGTCAATGTGAACAAGAGGTGACCGAGACGTGTAACCAATGGCACCCCATACCATCACACCGGGTGATACGCCAGTATGGCGATGACGCATACATGCTTCCAATGTGCGTTCACCGCGATGTCGCCAAACACGGAAGCGGCCATCATGATGCTGTAAACAGAACCTGGATTCATCCGAAAAAAAATGACGTTTTGCCATTCGTGCACCCAGGTTCGTCGTTGAGTACACCATCGCAGGCGCTCCTGTCTGTGATGCAGCATCGAGGGTAACCGCAGCCATGGTCTCCGAGCTGATAGTCCATGCTGCTGCAAACGTCGTCGAACTGTTCGTGCAGATGGTTGTTGTCTTGCAAACGTCCCCATCTATTTACTCTGGGATCGAGATGTGGCTGCACGATCCGTTACAGCCATGTGGATAAGATGCCTGTCATTTCGACTGCTAGTGATATGAGGCCTTTGGGATCCAGCTCGGCGTTCCGTATTATCCTCCTGAACGCACCGATTCCTTATCCTGCTAACAGTCATTGGATCTCGGCCAACGCGAGCAGCAATGTCACGATACGATAAACCGCAATCGCGATAGGCTACAATCCGACCTTTATCAAAGTCGGAAACGTGATGGTACGCATTTCTGCTCCTTACACGAGGCATCACAACAACGTTTCACCAGGCAACGCCGGTCAACTGCTGTTTGTGTATGAGAAATCGGTTGGAAACTTTCCTCATGTCAGCACGTTGCAGGTGTCTCCACCGGCGCCAACCCTGTGTGAATGCTCAGCAAAGTTAATCATTTGCATATCACAGCATCTTCTTCCTGTCGGTTAAATTTCGCGTCTGTAGCATGTCATCTTCGTGGTGTAGCAATTTTAATGGCCAGCTGTGTAATATTTACCTATGTATATTACGAGATAACCGTTGCGCTCAGGCCAGGATTCGAAGATCCTCGCCACCGCTTGAATTCTGAATAAAAGTCTTCTGCAAAGCCGTCCAAAGACTTCCAGCATATGTAGTGGTCCTCGTTCTGCCAACGGCCTTGTCAAAGACGGCGGAGGAGCGGAAACTGTATCAGAACACTCTCTTGTCCTTGGGATGCGAAGCTGCCCCTAAAAGGCGGAAGAATAAGCTATTATCAACGGTATGAGGATGAGGAAGGCAATGGAAATCACTGCATTAAAAACACGTAATGCATACACACTGGAAATGCGACCTGTAACTGACAAAGTGACATGAGATTCTCTCCATTGGCAAAAGATTCCGGATTAGTCCCACATTCGGATCTCAGAGAAGGAACTGTCAAGGGGTAGGTGACTATGAAAAAAATACTGAATAACCAGCGAATGGATAACGTTCTACAAATCACGGCGTGGGATGTCAGAAGTTTGAACGTGGTAGGGAGGCTAGAACATCTGAAAAGGGAATACAAAAGCTCAGTCTAGATATATTCGGGGTCAGTGAAATGAAAAGGAAAGAAGGCAGGGATTTCTGGTCAGAAGAATATAGGGTAATGGCAGCAGTAGAAGAAAATGGTATAACTGGAGTAGGATTCCTTATGAACAGGAAGGTAGGACAGAGAGAGAGTTAATGTGAACAGTTCAGTGACAGGGCTATTCTGATAAGAATCGATAGCAAACCAGCACCGACAACAATAGTTCAGGTATAGATGCCGACGTCGCAAGCAGAGGATGAAGAGATAGACAAAGCATATGAGGATACTAATGGGTAATAGGAGTAGCAGAAATGAGAAAGATGAGAAAGTTAACAACAGGATTCGGGATCACAAAGTAGACGAAGTTAAGGAATTCTGCTACCTAGGCAGTAAAATAACCCATGACGGAGGGAGCGAAGAGGACATAAAAAGCTAACTATCGAGGCAAAGAGGGCATTCCTGGCCAAGAGAAGTCTACTAGTATCAAACATGGGCCTTAATTTGAGCAAGAAATTTCTGAGAATGGACATTTGGAGCACAGTATTGTGTAGTAGTGAAACATGGACTGTGGGATAACCGGAATAGAAGAGAATCGAGGCATTTGAAATGTGGTGCTATAGAGATTTGTTGAAAATTAGATGGACTGACAAGGTAAGGAATGAGGAGGTTCTCCACAGAGCCTGCAAGGAAAGGGATGTATGTAAAACTGACAAGAAGAGGGGAAAGAATTACAGGACATCTGTTAAAATTTGAGGGAATGATTTCTATGGTACTGAAGGAAGCTGTAGATGGCAAAAACAGTTGATTGCAATACATTCAGCTTATAATTGAGGACATCCATTATAACTGATACTCTGAGATGGAAAGATTGGCACAGGAGAGGAACTGGTGACGGACCGCATCAAACCAGTCAGAACGTTGATGACTCAAAACATTATTTGCTCGGGAAAACGTTGCAGCTGCTACCTCATAAGCAATCCAGTTACCAGCTTATCACACAGCAGCTCTCTCTCTCTCTCTCTCTCTCTCTCTCTCTCTCTCTCTCTCTCTCTCCCCCCCTCCCCCCCCTGACGTTTACCCACGCTTATATTTCGTACTGACTCTTGCACGGGAAGCCCCAGGTTCACTGATACGTAATGTGTGGGATCTGCCACCACTCATTCATGTGCCGACAGAATAGATATGCGGCTGAGCTGCTGTCGGGATTAGATGAAAAGGGATATGTGGAGGTAAAAAAGAGAGTCGCAATTTGTTCAGCCAGTTTTTTTTTCGTGTTACGACCGCGTGTACTAACACGCTTGCTTAACCCTCTACAAAAAGGCTGTGAATTATTAAACATATGCCAGACTTCGCGAGAGGCGACCGCTTGCTAAAATTAGCCCGGAGACAGTTCAGTGTACAACACGTGATTACTCATCCACTGGAGGGCTGACGTAAGCAGGAACGTATACGCGCAACATCCTCGAAATGTAGAGGACGCGATCGTGTGTCTCTGTCTGTTGCCCGGCTCTGCCCCGATAGTCCTACTATCCAGTAGAAGAAATCTGGGAGATGTGACTGGCCACATTCCTCATCTCTTTGCCCGGCTGCGTAAGAGTGCTAACTGCGACAGATGCTGCTACCACTTGCCAAATTGCAGAAATTGTTCGAATAAATAATGTACTGAAGTGATAACAAATTTTGTACTTGAAGGCTGCGCTTAATGCAGATGCTTGAGCTAAGTTGGCTCTTTAGCGTAGATTTTCGACACAAGAATCATTTTGGAACTGTTATGGTACAGTGATCTTCATAACCCTAATTATGATGTTGCTGAACGTTATGCTACTCGAAAAACGTGTTCAACAATTGCACATAATCATACATAACTAGATTAACATTTTAAAAAGTCTTAATTATGGTAATGTTTAAGTTACACAGGAAAGACATGGCACTACTTTCCGTTTTGGAACGTAAACGTTTATTATTTCAAGGTTATGAAAAACTATGCGTATCTTTGCTCTATGATCATAATTCGGCTGATTTCATGCAATTTAGTAGTTAATGTATTCACAGTATTATTCTCTACTTGTTAATGATGGTATCTGCAACATTTTGTTCGCGTTGGTTCGGTGAAAAACTGTAAAATCGATGTGCCAATAGGCAGGGTCATTCCTGTCTCAATGACAGGAGGAAGGTACACCAGGGCCGAAGAGTTGGTACCTCCTTTCACTCTTCCTTAACCCTCTGACTGAGTGGAGAAATGAAAACTCAAAAGAGAATTTCACATGATTCAGCAGTGTATATCTGTGGTTGTTGTATCAGCGTGCTTGCTTTCCTGGCCAGTTCACCATACATTTTATACTTCCTGCCTTAAACAAGAGTACTCAAACATGCAGGTAAATCTCGAAGAAGATTTAACCTCAACTGTCAAACAAATTGAAGAAGTTATTAAAGCCTAAAGGAACTAGTGGAGAAGACTGTTAGAGTAGAACTTTTGAAATGTTCTCTACGAAAAATTTTAAAAAAATGAGCTAAAAATAATCTTTGAGGAAACCTGGAGAACAGAAAAACTCCCAGGGGAGTAGAAGGTTGTCTTGATACATCCACTAAATAATAAAGGCAATAAACAAGACGTTGATAACTACAGAGGAATTTTTTTGCATCCAATTGCATATAAAATATTTTCCGAGATTATGTTAAAATTTGTAGAAACAACATTGAACAGTAATTTAGGTGAATGTCAAGGTGATTTTAGGAAGAGCAGATTATGCTGTGAGCAAATAGTTAATCTGAAGTCAATCTTTTGCCACAGATTACTCAAATCAAACTTGGTTGTGTTAGTCAGGTGCAATAGACACACATCAATGAGGTACTTGTTACCCGCAGTATACTTTTCTGTACAGAAGCTGTTCGTGGACTTTGGCAACCATATTCTATTAATAACTGCGGTTAATAACAATGTGTGTGGTTTGAGAATGGGCGTCTCAACCCGAAACCGGTAACCACTGCAGCAAAATTTTGTGTGAATTCAACTGAGACGACGAAGACGAGGAGGAGATTAGTGTTTGACATCCTTTCGACAGTGAGGCAATTAGAGACAGAGCAGAAGCGCCGATTACGGAAGGACGGGCAAGGAAAGCAGCCGTGCCCCTTCGAAGGAACTGCCCCGCCATTTGCCTTAAAGGATTTAGGAAAATCACGGAAAACCGTAAATCACGATGGCCGGATGCGGGTTGTCCTCCCGAGTGCAGTGTGCTGAGCACTGCGCTACCCCGCTCAGTGAGATGGACGAAATAAAAAATTATCCTCTTTCCTCACCACTGAACTGTTGTGGACCTACCACTCCGTGAGAGTATGTCTCACCATTGTTCTGTCGCGGACCTCTACTCTTCTTAAGATTTGCAGCGGATAGGCACTTGGTGCAGGGAGTGGCAACTGACCCTTAACATAGACAAATGTAATGTATTACGAATACATAGAAAGAAGGCTCCTTTATTGTATGATAGCGGAACAAACACTGGTAGCAGTTACTTCTGTAAAATATCTGGGAGTATGCGTACGGAACGATTTGAAGTGGAATGATCATATAAAATTAATTGTTGGTAAGGCGGGTGCCAGGTTGAGATTCATTGGGAGAGTCCTTAGAAAATGTAGCCAATCAACAAAGGAGGTGGCTTACAAAACACTCGTTCGACCTATACTTGAGTATTGCTCATCAGTGTGGGATCCGTACCAAGTCGGGTTGACTGAGGAGATAGAGAAGATCCAAAGAAGAGCGGCGCGTTTCGTCACAGGGTTATTTGGTAAGCGTGATAGTGTTACGGAGATGTTTAGCGAACTCGAGTGGCAGGCTCTGCAAGAGAGGCGCTCTGCATTGCGGTGTAGTTTGCTGTCCAGGTTTCGAGAGGGTGCGTTTCTGGATGAGGTATCGAATATATTGCTTTCCCCCACGTAAACCTCCCGAGGAGATCACGAATGTAAAATTAGGGAGATTCGAGCGCGCACGGAGGCTTTCCGGCAGTCATTCTTCCCGCGAACCATACGCGACTGGAACAGGAAAGGGAGGTAATGACAGTGGCACGTAAAGTGCCCTCCGCCACACACCGTTGGGTGGCTTGCGGAGTATAATGTAGAATGTAGATGTAGAATAAGTCCTTTGATGCCACATCCTGCGGTGGGACATTCCCTACATTTTTTGAGAAATTTTATTTGGGGGGGGGGGGGATTCCATACCGCAGCTACTATCTGCAAACATGTCCTTGACTTCTGCTAGCAAGATGATGTGCTGATTAGCCTCCCCTCCACCAGCATTACCCATAATCTAACAGTCATTAATGTGGAAACAGAAACAAACTTCAAAATGCCGCGATAACTCTAGTAGTGCATTTACTCAGATTACCACTTTCGGAAAAAAAAGTCGCCATCTTGACATCTGTAAAGCACAGACTGAGTAAGCATAGAGCCGGTTGTGAGGTATCTACATAATATTTTAACATAATATGGATCCATTACGAAATTTATGCACTGCATTTCAGTGAATCTCGTCCATGGGTACAGTAATTTGTCACATAATAAACAGATATTCCAAGAACAAGCGTGGCATAATATATAGGAATGTCAAAAGTAAAACAATCATTACATGAAATATCAAACAAAGAGCACTGAATACACGTGCTCAAGCTCGATTAAAAGTCACGCCGAGATTGTGCAGTAAACATGGCGGGTATCACAATCAGCCACCACGTGGCACAAAGTAGTAACAAACTGAATTAGAGCGTTCCGCCCACATGTTGCCAAGGTTGTTTGGACTACACTACCGGAGTTCCTCTGGGAAGCCGTTTCACATCTCCCATACAGACACGATTTCAGTATTTTTGGAGCAGTAAAGAAAGACATTCGTGGCCGTCGATTTTCTTAGGACGAAGAGGTGCACCCCTGGATACAATCATGATTCGGTAGGAAACCGCAAACATGATTCCATGAAGGGCATTGGCCTGTTGTCTCACAGTGGGATAGAAGTGTTAACAGTTATGGTAACTTTTGAAATGACGTACAGTTTACTTATTTTTATTTTCATCCGTCTCGTTTTCGCTAGATTGCTGTTTATACGATCAGCTGAGAAGTAAAATTGTTCTACAAATAACTGCTGTTCTAATGTTCTTTTATTTGAATTCTAATTTCAAAGAAAGCAGGTGTTGACAGGTTTTCAATGTTATGGAATCAATAGCTAAATAAGTCATGGTTACAAAATGCTGACGCGAATTATTTACAGAAGAATAGAAAAACTGTTAGAAGCCAACCCCCGGAGAAGATCTGTTTGGGATCCGAAGAAACGTAGGAATACGCGAGGCAGTATTGGCCCTACTACTACTCTTAGAAGATAGATTAGGGAATGGCAAACCTACGTTTATAGCATGTTTAGAGACAGCTTTTGACAATGTTGGCTGGAATACACTCTTTGGGACACAGAAGGCAACGGGGGTAAAATACAGGGAGTGAAAACTTACAAACAACTTGTACGGGAACCAGACGACGGTTGTAAGAGTCGAAGGGCATTAAAGAGAAACAGTGGATGAGGAGGGAATTAGACAGGGTCGTAGCTAATTCCCGATGTTGTTCAATCTGTCCGCTGAGCATGCAGTAAAGGAAACCAAAGAAAATTTGAAAATAAGTTCAGGGAAAAGAAATAAAAAGTTTTGGATTTGCTGATGAAATTGTAATTCTGTCAGACAGCAAAAGACCTGAAAGAGCAGTTGAATGGACTGGACATCGTCTTGAAAGGAGGAACATTAATACAGCAGTTAAATTAGGCGATGATGATTGGATTAGGAAATGAGACACTAAAATAAGTAGATCAGATTCGCTATTTGGGCTGTAAAATAACTGATGGCCCGAAGTAGACAGGATATAAAATGTAAACTGCAATGGTAAAAAAAGTGTTTCTGAAGAAGATAAATTTGTTAACATAGAATATAAATTTAAGTGTTAAGAAGACTTTTTTGAAGGTATTTGTTTGGGGTATTGCCTTGTACGGAAATGAAACTGGACGGTAAGCAGTTCTTGCAAGAACAGGATGGAAGCTTTTGAAATGTGGTGCTACAGAAGAATGCTAGAGATCAGGTGGGTAGATAGCGTAACTAATGAGGAAGTACCGAACATAAATAGTAGGAAACGAAGTTTATGCCACAGCTTAGCTAAAAGAGAGGATCGGTTAATAGGACACTTGCTGAGACATCAGAGAATCATGACTTTAGTACTGGAGGGAAGTGTGGGGTGTAAAAACTGAAAATCGAGACCACTAGACGAATACAGTAAGTAGGTACAAACGGATGTAGGTTGCAGTAGTTATTCGGAGATGAAGAGGATAGCAGAAGACAAACCTCCGACTGAAGGCCACAGCAACAGCGTCCGAAAATTAAGAAAATTAAACAACAGTCAGAGACATGCTGTATGAGTAAGCAAGCTGCATCATGAGGAAGCTTTATTATATGGCTGATCACTATGGGACTTAACATCTTAGGTCATCAGTCCCCTAGAACTTAGAACTACTTAAACCTAACTAACCTAAGGAAATCACACACATCCATGCCCGAGGCAGGATTCGAACCTGCGACCGTAGCAGTCCCGCGGTTCCAAGCTTTATTATAAATACACAGCGTGCTAAGTAGACCATTTGTTTACATTTTGAAGAATCATGACTAATAATAAAATGCACGACTACGACAAACATATCACAGTTCAAAAATTATGGCAAACTGCCCTGGCGGCAACACAGAGCAATAAATGAGCTCTGATCCTAAACAGAACGGCCGTTACTGGTATGACAAGTGAGGCATGATTTTCAGTAATGTAGTGTACATGTTTAAATTGAATAAAAATACATTTTAGATGTTCTTAAATAGCTAATCTCACTCTAAATCGAGGAGAGAAACCGATCAGTAAGTTAACATATATTTCTTATTTACATTCAACTCTCTTATGTAGCACTATAATCAACAGATTATCTTTGAGAACGACAGCTTTCATTGCCCAAAGTTGTGCCTTCATAATAATAGGTGAAGATGGTCTGTGATTATCTTCCGGACAACTGTTTAAGACAGTGGATATTTTAATTGTAGCTGCTCAGTATAGATATTCTCCAGTGAAATTGACGTAAATGATCCACTGGAGTTCATGAAGAGGAATGATGTTCATAATCATAACACTGGGAGGAAAGAAACCTACTGCTAGTCATCAAAATTGGTCAGTCACGTGATTGTTAAATGTTTGATAGACAGAAATCCAAATTTGAAAATAAAGTAATTTCTTATGTGCTATTCTATGGAAGAACTTTTATTTAGATATTTGTAATTCATTTAATGTAAAAATTCTACTTTATTAGTTCTATTATTAAGCCAAATACACTTATTTGTCAAATTAATTCGTCTGTGAAAGATTATCGTGAAGCCGCATTTAAATACAAATTAAGTTGGTACCTTGTGAACAGCCTAGTCCCACACCACAACGACATATCGCGCAAGTGACACACAGAATAGTTAATTAGCTAAATAACTCTCTTTTATGACAGTTGCATTCTTCAGCACAGATATTATCTTCCGAAATGGACAGTGAAAATAACGCCAACTAATAGTCTACTGTCATTAAGCTGTATTACTAACGTAAAATCGACAGTTTTTTTCTTTTTCAATACACTCGGAAAATCTGTTTCTCTGTGTAGCGCGTTCCATTAGCCGATAACTTTGGCAACAAACGTACCAATCCGTGAAAGAATATCACATTCTATTTGCAATCATGAAGTTATAAACGTGTTATGCTCAGTTCAAAGCGTCTAGTGGTTGAGAGAAGATAAACAGTTTATAAAATAAGGTTTGTTAATAAGTTGCAGACCGCTGTGGACTAAAATAACCAATTAACCTGGTGCTGCATTTGGGAAAATTGCACCACTGTTCAGGAAAAATCGAATTTGGTCAATATTCTTAAGACGTTCGGAGATATTGGTTAAGTGTACGACATTGTCCTATCATTTTATTGCTGTATAGAGATTAGATATTTCTCTTGCGTGACGTGTCTACCGCCTCTCCACCTGATTAATTCTTTCAGTGGGGTCTGTTACTGTACTTCAACTTCTAGTCCGGTATTTGTGTGGTAAATGTACTGCGAACTCTTTTGAGAAGCAGCATAAATTTTAATGTGTCTTGCACAAACACCAGAATATCATCGCCTTCATGAATGCCAAACCTGGAAATGGAGCAAAGTACTTGATGAGGAATGTTACACTTCGAAACGCGTGTTTTGAAATTATTGCTTTCCGTTGTTACTAGCGTAGGTGTACAGTATCTTCTTTTTCCCACTGGTATATCCCATAATCTCTCAGAACTACAATGTGCAGATCCACCAGTCATCCGATGCCATGGAATGACAAACATCAATTAGAAAGAAAACGTAAACAGTAAACGATCCCAGTTTTACTACATCTTCTTCGTGACAACATTAGTATATGCACACTTCAAGGGCCCTGCCGTTTAATAATCATGAAATGTTTGGATTTTAATTCGTATACGTAATCACATCAAATTTATAAGACCAAAAATCGAACGCTTCCAGCAGTGTCTATTAATCGTTTTAATGCTGCACCGTGATAGAGAATGTATCGATCTGTTTTACAACTCGGGGAAGAATACACGTTGGCCAGCCTTCAGCACTGTGTTAATACAAGAGGAAAACGTGTTCCCCGTATTGTCAGGCGATAAGCTTATCAGTTCTTCACATCTGCAATATGTCTGTCGACCTGATGGCGGTTTCGCAATGTTCATACTGTACTGCGCAGAAACTCTAGCGTGCTACGCTGGCTCGTGAAAACCAGCACATCTTCTCTATAGTAGCAGTCGCCTAAAACCTTAACGGAATTGTAAGTAAACATTCCCCCAATACCCTGTAAAGACGACTACAGCTAATTTTTACATCTGCTTCAGGCATCGCGAATTTTTCAAAAGATGAAGTAAATTGTACTTTAGGTACTGACAACCCCGGACTGCTCTATCCTGGGAATTTCTAGGGACTCCATTCAGTGTTACTGTAAACGAGAATGATAGCATCCCGCAAAAACAGTGTGTCCCAAGAAATTGCTTTCGGAAAATCGATACTGATAAACCGAAATATTTTCAATATATTTATCATTAAAAGTGCATTGTGAAGACTGTGCACGCAGCAACTCAGATTTACTCCTCATGAGCCCATGCCACGAATATATGGGTCCACGCCACAAATATCAATGGAACTGAGATGGACGCTGTACAGAAACTGTGCGTAATGTCTGGTTTAATGTCCATATGAGAGACAAGCTGACATCAGTGTAAAACAATTCTGTAAGGAGCATGTCTCTCACAGTAAAAAATATTTGTTTCTGGATAGGTTGCACATTGAACAAACAATTTTTCTTTCTCATCCTGACTTTTTCGCTGAAATTACAGCATATTCAGTGGCTTTTTTATTCGGTGTCTATTGTATAACAGAAAAATTTCTTTTTATTGTCTGTAAATATATAATTCCAGTTTTAATAATTCTATATGTACAGTATCCTCCGAACTAATTATGACTTTCCTGTATGGTAACTCTGTTCATCCGACAGCCATATCGTTTTCGACGTCTCACATTTTCCCTGGTTGTATTTCGCAGTATTTTTATTATTTGCTGCTTTATTGGCGCGGAGCATCAGCGAGCAAAAAAATGGTTCAAATGGCTCTGAGCATCTGAGGTCATCTGTCCCCTAGAACTTAGAACTACTTAATCCTAACTAACCTAAGGACATAACACACATCCATGCCCGAGGCAGGATTCGAACCTGCGACAGTAGCAGTCGCGCGCTTCCGGACTGAAGCGCCTAGAACCGCTCGGCCACCGACGCCGGCGTTAGACGATTACTTTAAAAACTGATGAACGCAGAACCAGGATATAGAAATTGGGAAGAAAAATGATTTCATAAAGTTTTTGGGATGTTCGTTTGAGGTATGATCGACATAAATACAGCTTTTCATAGTGAATTCTTGATTTACATACTAACATTACCAGGCACAGGAATGTATCTCTGTATCAGTATATCTGTTGGTAATCGAAATTCGTGTGATAGTTTCAGTACGATACTCATGTTGGTATTCTCTTCACTATTTACTTGCACGAAAGCGGACTTGCAAAATGTATCTTCCATATGTACGCTTATAAATAAGTGCACCACTCTGCCTTTTAAGTATTGTAAAGGCTTTTTCACCTATTAATATATGTTTGACATATTCCAGTCAGCGGAGCTAACTTTTACTGTGTTTGTGTACAGTATGCTATCAAATGCAGAGTTACACAAATTCATGTTCAGACATGCATATGACTGTCCAGTCAATCGACTATGGAATATAGTGAGCAAATCGAACATGATAAGAAGTTACCGTTTACTTACCCCAGACTTCATATAAAATTATTAGTTGTGTGTAAATAATGTATTGGTACAAACTGCTATAAGAGAGAACAACTCTGGCGTCTGCTAAATTAAACCAATATTTATTTTAGCACTGCCGTCACGTAAGGTGAATGGTTGCTTATTTGCTTGAGCATTTGAACCAGCGCATCATAACTTTGGTATTTCCATAGTGTCTATTCGATTAGTAAGGTCTATTACACACGCAAGAAGAAAAAAAAAGATAGCAACATGAATCGAAAACAAGGTAGGTGCAGACTGCACAGTGTTCGATCTACTGGAAATTCCGCGATGACTTTATTGCATCTTCCGCGGACGGTATGTTTCCGTCATATACGAGGGACTTTTAATAAGGAATGCAACGCATATTTTCCCGAAAGTAGGTTGGTTCTATTCAGGATTCCAGAACACCATACTATTCCCCACTCTTTGGGCTACTAAACCCTGTTTTTCAGTATAACGTCCGTTCAATGCAACGACCATACGCTACCTTACTGGGAGGGCCTGTATGCGCTCATGGAACCATTCTTCTGGTTGACGTCGGAGGCAACGCCTTGCTGCATCACTAACCTGCCCATCAGCCACGTACTGCTTCCCACGGAGTGCACTCTTCTCTAGGCCAGACAATTCCGCACAGAGGTCCTTCGTTGCACTTTGTGGACAGCGATGAACCCAGCAGGGACACGCCCTGAGCACTCCAACTGGTGGACTAGTGTGTCAGCACTACCAACAGGGACGTCCGGTTGATCAGCGAGGAGTTTCATTGTGATCCGTCGACCACCCCGTATGAAAGTGTCCTCACTTTCCAACATTACAGAATCAACAGCTCGCGGTAGATCGGATGGGCCCAAAGACTCACCGTGCTTTTGTTCACGACCAGGTCTCCGTTGTCTGTCTGAAAGCGCCTAAGAGTATCTGCGATGCTTTGGTTTTCCGCAAAAGATACTGAATGACAGCTCTCTGCTTGGAACGCAACTCAGTCATTTTGAAGATTACGTATAGCGCCTTGTTCATGAAACTATAGGGGCTGAGACAGCGGAATTCGACGACGTCCCACACCAAATTCTGTATTATTTCCTATCGAAATTCACCGAGACAAAATGCGTTGAAAACGCTGTAACTTAGCCCTGGTAAGTGCAGCTTGTTGTCTAGCATAAGCGCCGTGGATACCTGCCAAATGTCCGCCCCCAGTAGCTGAGTGGTCAGGCGACAGAATGTCAATCCTAAGGGCCCGGGTTCGATTCCCGGCTGGGTCGGAGATTTTCTCCGCTCACGGACTGGGTGTTGTGTTGTTCTAATCATCATCATTTCATCCCCATCGACGCGCAAGTGGCGTCAAATCGAAAGATTTGCACCCGGCGAACGGCCTACCCGACGGGAGGCCCTAGTCGCACGACATTCATTCATTCATTCATTCATACGTGCTAACTTAAGCGGCAGGTATAAGGGACAAGACATCAAAACAATTGGGGAAATAACGAAAGAAACTATAATTTTAGGTCTTTCTCTTTGTTGTTTGTCTTATACGTTACACTTTTAGTTCTTTTGAGCGGAAAATGTTCGTACAAATTGTTTCTTACCTTCATACACATTACGAAATACGCGTCCCAGAATTTGAATCAGATTAATGTTATTTAACGGTACACTGCAATTAGTCCCTTGTCGCCACCACAACGATTGCGCCTTAACCTCGTAACGGGGGCTTGTTTACAGTGATTCAGCTGTTAGCAGGTCTCCGCCAAGTGCTGACGCGCCATTGGCTCGGCTGTGGCGTCACACAGTAACCTGTAGTGTCTCGGAAGACGAGCCCCTCCGCCTGCAGTCGGGTTTGGCCAATGGCCGGCTGACCTGAGTGACGTCAGTGGGGTGGGACGGGGTGGAGGGGGGGGGGGGCTAGAATTGTTGTCAAGGTCAGAGTCAAGTGGCTCGCAGCCTGGGAATTGATCCCCAAGGTCACAGCCACGCACCCTCCGCCCCCTTCCCCCTCCAATCCTCAGCAGTCCCATTCACGAAGCGTGCCAACGTCACACTCGCAAGGCTGATCCGTTTGGTACTTCCATTACATCACTCGTAACGGCCTCTCCAACACTACTATTCATCATTATCGCATTCATTGTCAATTTCGTTTAGTGTGGAAATATAAAATATTAAAGCAGCAAAACACACACACACACACACACACACACACACACACACCAGCTCAGCTTATACAGTAAAACATGAAGAACGACCAGTACTCCAGCAGCCATAGCACCACCCTGGTCCGCACTGACTGCTACGCCGTGCAAAGCTGCTGCTCGGTCGCTAACGTAGTGCAGACTATTCTTGTAGTTTACTGTTCCTGTTAATACATATCGTTAAAACGAATAACGCACTAGACTATCTTGGGACTGCTGTATCGAATGGGCACGTAAAATCCAACTTTAAAAATCCTTTTGTTTGTAATGGGCAAAATGACCCTATCTAAAAGCAGTATTTTAATTGGGTGTCTCCAGCTGAACGATGAGAAAACGAAATTGCAAATACCCGCCGAAACGTCGCATAAAATGCGCCTAACGCCCTATAGGACAGACACTCGGTATTCATATGCAAGTGACCCTGAATAAGTGGGAAAAACTGTTTACTTGATGCATATTAGATATAAAGCATTGGCAGAAAACAGATTTATTTGATAGTACCCTATCTAAACTGCTACCTAGAAACCGAAACTACACCATAAGGAAGCCATAAAGCACACCCTCGCGCAAAGGAAATCAAAAGAAATTTCGTGATTTCAATCATTAAAGTTAGGAGGAAGATGGCGAGACTGCCCATTTGAAGAATGCTGCTGTATGGAAATGGAACACAGACTGCGTGAAAACCGAGGCAGAACATGGAAACATTGGGAATGTGTTATACAGGAAAGGGTTAAAAGCTAGTACGATGTGAAACAAATACTAGTCCATAAAACTCCATAAATAAATCTTACACTGAAGAGGGGAAGCTTATGAGATGTATAATAAAGCAATCAAACTGATAACGAAGAGTTGCAGAAGTGCAAATTGAAGGGGCATGACAGTTTGAGTCGGGATCAACAAAGTACCATTACGCAGGAAAAAAAAAATCTGTACCTATTCCTTTAGTTGAAAAAAAGGACAGGTTTGATGTTGGCAGCAGCAACATCCTTTCCTGTGCCAGCTTGTACACCACACACTAACTTATGCACCAAACGTACGCATTTATTTTTTGGGAGTATAACAAACTCTGCCTTTCCTTGTGACTCCCTCTGGTACCATGGAAGCTATTCCCTGATGTTTAAGGACATATCCTCTTAACCTGTTCCTTCTTGCTGTGAGCGATTTCCATACTTCTTACGTCGCCGATTATTCGAAGAAAGTCCCCATTTCGTATCTTGACAGTCCACTTAATTTCCAGCATCCTTCCGTAACACGAGATCTCAAACGCTTCGGTACTCTCCTTTTATGGTTTCCCAGTAGTGCACGGTTCGCTTCCACACAACATAGTACTCCAAATGCCCTCTGTGAGAAGTTACTTCCACAAATTAAGGGCTTTGTTTGAAATTACACGGTCCAGTCACAATAGTGTGACCACCGCCTATGTTCGACGACAACGTGCAATAACCACTCACAGACGCCAACTGGCAGCAATAGCAATGAGGGGAGGGGGAGGATGTAGGGCGTATTGGGGGGACGCTAATGCAGTCGTTGTCGTAATGCGGTAACGGAGCGATTTATCTGACGTCCAAACGGGGATGATCAATGGTTTTGTGAGCAAATGTGGAAGTATTTCCCAAAAGCTAAGTATGTAAACTGTTCGCATACCGCCGTTGTTAATGTATAGCGTGCATGAGAAAATGTTGCTATCCAAAACCGGCGTAGGGGCAACAGTGGTGCTACACGGTCCATTGATGACAGAGGTGAACGACGGCTACTGAAATGTGTACGGGAGAATAGGCGTGCAAGAGTTGAGCAACTGACCTCCAAGATGAAGCAAGGGGCTACCAAAAGGGTACCATCAACGACCGTTCAGGGAACGTTCTGCATATGGTCCACCACAAGTGCCTGGTTCATGCACCCATGCTGACTGCTGTTCATCGACGATGAATATCGCAAGTGACCATCTACAGTGGCGACAAGTGTACAGGCCTTCAACAATCGTCGGAATGGTCCAGGCTGGACGATAGACCGTTATAAAATGGTTCAAATGGCTCTGAGCACTATGCGACTTAGCTTCTGAGGTCATCAGTCGCCTAGAACTTAGAACTAATTAAACCTAACTAACCTAAGGTCATCACACACATCCATGCCCGAGGCAGGATTCGAACCTGCGACCGTAGCGGTCGCTCGGTTCCAGACTGTAGCGCCTAGAACCGCACGGCCACTCCGGCCGGCAGACCGTTATAGTCTTGGAACTGTTTCCGTGGCATTTCCTGGGTGATCTCGTCTTTCTGGAAGGCACAATTGATCGACACACGTATGCATTTGTCGCTGGGGTCCGTGTTCACCCCCACAAGCATCTATCTACCAGCAGGAGAACGCAACGTGCCACTATTTCGCATTTGCAGTGTGCGTGAGCTGTTTGAAGAGCGACAGGATGCGTTTACTACACTCTCCTGGCCACCAAACACCTGCCCCTCCCCCCCGCCCCATCCTGGATTTAAACTCCGTCGGGAATCTGAGGACCAAGTCGATAGGGGTGTTCGCGCCCTGATAGCGTGGCCAGAGCATTAGAGTCGGAATGGCTCTTCATTCCTGTCGGTACCATCCAGATCCTTATTGACCCTCTTCCTGACGTCTCGCGCTGCGGAATGTAGTTATTTGTGCTTTTTACACGTGGTCACATTAATGGATCGAGTAGAATACTTCTTTAGCGAGAATGCTCTCTTTGCCAGTGCTTTTCTTGCTTCGTTCCTATTCCTTTGCTTCCAAGTTGTCCAAATTCTTGCACTTTTTCTACTGCTCGTTCCTGAGTTTTCTTGGTAACTTCGTCGCTAATCTCACCCCCTTCTACTCCTTACTACTTTCATCTTTCTTTGGTTTACGCTCTTTATTCTGTAGACCATCCGTTCAAGAGTCCTATAATTCCACCTCACTTCCACTGAAGATAACAGTATTATCATCGATTTATCATTGTCTTCCTTTTCACCTTTCTTGTATCTTCGTCATTGGTTTTTCGAATTAGAGGTAATAAGGTTGATATCGTTCTTCTGGTAGAAACACCAGAAAATTTATAGCTAATGGCTGCCAGATTGGATGGAGTGGCCAGTTCTGTAGGGCTACAAATAAACACAATGCGTATATAAACAAACACAATGTGTATAAAAGGTGGAAATTTATCTACTCAAACAATCGTGCAATAAATAGGACCTACAAGATGTTCAACGACTTCCATATTTTGGTAGCCTTATTTGTAATATCAGTGAGTAGATGCAGACATCAGCAACAGAACTGAGAAAGCTCATACCGTCTTCCAATAAATAAGATCCATATGGCAATTACATTCTGTAAATATCTCCACATAGCTTGAGCTTTACTCCTCTGACAGCCTACCGTTGGACATATACGCGTGAGAGAACTGGAACATGTCAGTAAAATCAGCGCACAAGCCCAATGTTTTTCATCAAAGATGCTTGCGACGACTTTGATGGCCAGTTATCGCGACCAAGTTTCAGATGACGAGAAAAAGCGGCCCACACAGGCTGCAGAAAATCGTTGTTTAAAGAATCCTGAACTTCGTGGGGTATGTTCAACGCACGAAAGACGGAAGTATACTTAAACCAGCACTGTTGTGGAAATCAACGAATGGATTTGAAGAAGGAGAAGACATCGTAATATCTGGAAACTGACTTTTGAAAAGGCTCTGCAATGAAGAGGCATGAACTGGAAAGAAGCTAGAAACCTGGCAGCAGATAGACTTCGCTGGAGGATACTAGTTGTCCGATATGCTATTCAGCACTTGAGAAACTAAGTCTAAGTAACACAGTTTGGGAGAAAGACCGCATCCTTGTTTTACGCCCGTTTAAATCCAAGCACTTCTCTCTTGGTGTTCCATTCGTATTATTCCCTCTCGGTTATTGTAAATATTGTAAATACTCACTTTCTTCCTACAGCTTACACCTGTTTTTCATAGGATTTCAAATATCTTGGGCCATTTTACGTATCGAACACTTTTTTTAAGTCGACAAACCTGATGAAGGGTGTTGATAGCATGTCTCTTGTCTCATAGATTCTACCATTAACTTGAATAATCGTTCGTTGCTACTTACCTCAATGATTTTATAAATTAAGAAGAAATGTTTATGCCTTGTCTTGTTTCATCTTAAGTTACCAAAAACTCTGTAGGAATCTGACTGTAATACTGGATACTCTAAGTTTTTTAAATCGATACCCATTCATTCTTCTATCAAGGCAGCAGACACTGCCTCCCCCTCGTAGAGGCCCTCAAGGTACCCTCTTCAGCTTTCAGTTCTCTGATCTGTCTTTAACAGTGAAACTGACTTTGCATTCTTAATGTTGACGCCTGTTAATTTCTTCGAACGTAATTTTCACTGTCCTTTATGGTGAATCTCCTCATTCGACAACCATTTCCTTTTCAACTTTTTCACATTTTCCCTGCATGTCTATCAACAGTACTTTCCTTGCCCTTCCTATTGATTGCGTTCCTAACTGGCTTATATCATTGGATTCCTTTCTTTTCATAAACATGTTTTGGTTCAAATGGCTCTGAGCACTATGGGACTTAACATCTGAGGTCATCAGTCCCCTAGACTTAGAACTACTTAAACGTAACTAACCTAAGGACACCACACACGTCCATGCCCGAGGCAGGATTCGAACCTGCGATCGTAGCAGCAGCGTGGTTCCGGACTGAAGCGCGTAGAACCTCTTGGCCACAACGGCGGCCGGCTGAACATGTTTTGTGCTTCTTTCTATTTGCTATGTTATTGGCAGAGAGCATCAGCGAGGGCACTATTGCAAACTGTTGTGACTAGACGAAAGTACTGTAGGTTCTTTGCTTGCTCTGGGAGAAGGCTCATGAAACTAGCACATATGAAATATTAGTTCGCTTTATTACGTAGATAAATAAATGATTTGCTTAACTTTGACACAGACCTTTTTCACAGGTTTGCTTGATGTTTTATAAAAGCATCAACTGATCTCGTGCAGCACAAGCGAAAGTATATTTCATCAGAAACTTTAACTGTCACTGTCCTACACGATGATGTTGACTGCTGCAGCTGAGGTCTAGATCTGGATTGAACTCTTGCGTGCTCTGCCCTGACCTCAGCGTGAGGGCGCTACTATACTGAAATGGAGGCGCGGTCTTCTGGAGTGCCTCCTATTGCTTGCTGCGGATTTTAGCGAACCCTCGCTACTGTCTGTGGTATTGATTCGCGTCGTCGACTTTGGTGTGGCTCCGCTATCTCTGGACGACGCCACACAAAGAATAAAGCTTATTGCAGTCAAATGCTAATATAAATTCTTTAATGACTAGCCCATAAATATTTCCTCTCTATGGCTGCGTCAGAACATGTTACTAGTCAACATATCAATGAGGCTCCTACCAGAGAACTCTGTAAATGAAAGTATCTCTGAGTCATCGGTGACTAAATCCCACTAGTCGGTAAATTAATTAGAGGAAGAATTTAACAAGTGACGAACAAGGAGCAAAGAGATATAAACTGAGAAGAAAATTAAATGATTATATATAGCCGACGAGATGCCGCTTTTCGTAGAGACTTTTTGACTTACATACAGGCGGTTGTCAGGTAGGCGTATGTGTCTCGCCATCAGTATACGTGCTGTTAATGCCTTCTTTGTTTACATGCATCTACAGTGACAATGTATCTTTCACGTGTACGCTGTTCGATTTGCTTGCTGTAGTCAGTAGTCGATCGACTGGATAGTCATATGGGTTTCTGAAGATGGATTAGTGTGACTGTGAAACTGATGACAAATTGTACATACGAAGGTTAAGACCACTGATTGGAATACTTAAGACTATATTATTAGGTGCGGAAGTAATAGAATTATCATACATAAATATAAACATTGGACTGGCATACTTACCTGTTAATTATAAATACTGTCGGAAGTTTCTGCAAGCATTCAACGCTTTGGTGGTTGATTAATTACCTATATGTCGCTATCCACAATGGTTGCAATCAAGGTTATTTAAAAGGGAGGTTGGGCCCGAAGCTAAATCGGCTGTGATTGGCTGACGCAGTGACGTCACTGTAGGAGCAAAGCGAGGCAGCGGCTAGCGCAGCAAGCGACTCTTACTAAGGACAAGCAACTACTTATAACACCAATAAGTTCTCAGGAAATTATTTAAAACAGTTGATTTACCTGTTTAGATGTTTGCACTAGAAGAAGAGTGCCACTGTCTTGATTTCCGCTTCTGTGCTGCTGCTGCTTTCTGCATTTTATGCTTCGTATTGAGGAACCGCATACGAATGAGAGTTTGGACAGCAGTGCATATTGTTTTCACTATATTTTTTTCCTTAGAAATACTATCCAATCCATTAAATTCATTGAAAATTAGTTCAAACTGAGACACCTTATGTAGCCACTCATCTGTTGGAACTGTAAGCCCACCGCGAGATAGAAATTCAATCCAACCATAATTTTCATGTGTTGGAGGACTTAAAATATCAGCAGACGGGATTCCCAGTGTCTTGTCACAGTTCTTTGCACGATATGCAATGTAGACAGCCAGGTAACGGAATCCTTCTGCAGAGCAGTCACATCCCTCTTTGACAGCAGATTCTTCTGGTGCAGGTTGAACAGGAAAGTCAATATCTCGTAGCTCTTTTTCACCATCTATCATTTGCAGTGCTTCGCTCATGTCAGGCAAAATTCCTGTGAACAGATGTGACGTCAAAAATCCGTCACACTCATCTGCCTCTACTGATGTGTCACTTGACAGAGGAATGTCATGAGCATTGTGTCCCAGCAGTAACAGCCGTAATCGATATTTTACTTCTGTTGGAGAAGGGTTCAAATGGAAATGACCAATTCCTCTGATCTGTGAGAAAAATTTTTCCAGTGCATTCTGGTTCAATCTTGCAGTTAAAATATATGTTATTTGTAGTGGCTGAAGATCTGAAAACAGTCCAAAAAATGACCGAACAGTTGTCATAATGCCTTTATGGAATGGGAGCAAGTGATTTGCATTGCCTACGCGCATTTTTTCGGCACACGTATACAGTTCTCTCAATATTCTTTCTTGAACATCCTTATGTATCCCATAACCACATAACACATTCTTATTGTACCTCCGAGCATTCAGAATGTCAAATGCGTTGTTTGTTAACTGAAAAAAATTTGCTGCTTCCTCTTCTTCAGGCATTAAGTACTTTATGGCTTTAGCTGTGGTACTCGAAAAAAGTTGCATTGCCAAATAAACCCTTTGACGCTCTCTCCCCTTGACACTGAGATGAAGCTGTGACAGTTTAGGACACAACTTCATTTCACTCCTCTCTAATGCGAGCAGTCTTTCTACAATAGATTAACAACTTTCCCACTTGGAAGCTTTAGTCCGTCATCCAGAAAGTAGTTCCTCATTAATTTAAACAAATGCGGAACATCTGAAAACACCCAGATTCGTTTATTTTCATACTGCGGATTGGAAAAGCAGGAATTTGTTTCTGTCACATTAAAATCTTTCCACACAGATCGATTTTTTGTTCCAAGGTCGCACACTACCGCAACAACATCGTAACCAACATCTTGTACAGAGCAGATAATACTATTTAACCTATCAGCTGTTATTTGTGTGTCAAAATCATAGTAAATGGGTTGCTTCCACCCAGAAAACAAACCACGTACCATAACAAACAGCACGTTACTGTGTTGCCCTACAACACGATCTTCAACAGGATCATAAATAATATTGCTGTCTACATTCATTTCGTCGAATGATAGCACACACACATGTTCAGTTTTTGTCAATACAGATGAGTGGGCTTTCATTAGTTGCAAAACGTCTCTCAGCACACCAGGAAAGCATCTGAAAGAGCGTGACGTCCATCTCCTAAGTGTTGACAGTCCTGGAAGTGGGGAAAAGACCTGATTTCTTAAAAACAAACAACACTTCCTAGACGCAGCACGAAGTGTAACCGATTTACAAATATCTTCCCTTTGCCATTTTGCTCGTTTCTTTCCACTCAACAAGCAGTTTATCTGTGTTTTTGAAAACAATTTGCCTAATATTTGAGTCACTTTCTCCTGCACTTGCTTCTTTTGACACTTTTGTTGATATTTTATTTTCTCACCACAAGCTTTCACTTTGAGTTTCAAACGCTTCGCACTACACCTGAGATTTGCACACATAGCTGTCAATCTGCGGTTCCTGTATTCGAATTCTTCTATAGGTTTACAGAGTTCGCTGATCTGCTTACTGTCAGTGTCACAGTCATCTGTCGCTGTTGACTGGTCTATTTTTCTTTTTTTCGGAGACACACTAACCAGGTGCTCAATTGCATTTGTCATTGTCTTTCTTGCCTGCAACCTGTCTGCCCTATTCGGAGAAACTGTGTCATCAGGGCCTGAATTTCCACTAACACTGGGAACACTTCCTGGTATATTCACACTCGGCACTGCGTCTGGTTTAAGTGTTTTCTTCGGCGGTAGATTGAGAAGTTCTGCTCGCAAGTCACGTAGATAATCATCGGATGTGAAATGCAATGAACAAACAGTTGACGTCGCAACATTGAAGTGATCTTTTCGGTGGCACTTCATAATCCAGGCCTTCTGCACTTTAACGTCTTTTGGCAACGAATCATAAATTATATCCGCGCCTTTTGTCTTTCGGCTGTACGACAGACACCCTGTTACAGCACACCCAGGCATTTTAACGCAACACTTTTACAAATCACCGCAACAACACCACACACTAAAGCAAAACAACAACACCAGTAAAACAGCTCTTTTGGCACCTCGACACAACGTGCTCCTATGCTGACGTCATGCGCAGAACGAAGAAATATTCGCCGATCTGCGCAGGCCATTTGCCCCCCCCCCCCCCCCCCCTCTGGTTGCAATATTTTTAATTTTTGTATTTTTGCAACTCTCGTACAAAAGACAGCTGCAAAGCAATATAGCGTTTGATTTAAGTGTTGACAGCATGGAAATCGAGCAAATTTTGTATTTAATAGTACAAGTATGAAATTTTCACTATTTGGATGAGAATCTTCATAGTGTGATAGGTAGAAAAGGGGTGCAAAGCATATTATTACTCTGGAGAATTCATTTGCCATGTGTAACTAGATATAATACTGAGTTTAAACTGTCTTTGACTGCGGCTTGACTTCTGAAATTCTGCAAAGTGCTAAAGTTTCTGTCGGGAAGTAATAGTGTTAATCAACATGTATAGCTGAGGTCTTGTAGACCCACAATTTTATGTCATTATTAATGCCAGTAATGATATATATTACTGCCACGTACCTATGTAAGCGTTTCCCCACGAGTTCTATAATTCAGTAGTGTTCCTAAATGGCAGGAGCCTACCAAATTTGTGGAGCTGCAATCTCCATTTGTTCCCTTCGAAAGCTGCGAGACACTGGAAACTAGCTGAAGTATCTGTTATTTGCAAAAATAACAGAAAACTATCTGCCACGATTTATTACTAATTATATTCTCATTTTTAAATCAGACTAAGAACAGCCGACCAGTTGCAAAGGATAAAGTAATCTTTACCTAGGTTTCAATAGATATAAATCTATCTTCTTCAGAAGACGCCTGAGGACAATGAACATCGTAATATATATTAAGGTATGAAACATGAGTCAAGAATAAAGTTTAACATATATTAGGAAAATATTGTATTACAAGATGTGAGAAAGATTCTTGGTACTTACGGTATTATAACAACATGAAGTGATATGTCCTTATCGTTTAGGCAAACATCTGCATAGTTACATTAATCATATAAAATATAGCCCTGACAACAGGGTTTGTCAAACAAATAAAATAGGTACATAGAAGTTGCAGAGCGCCTAAGCGACTGAGTAAAATCGGCCAGCGTAGTAGCACAGCGGCCAGGGCAGGTGGCACTCATGTCGCGAACTATGTGCCGATAGGCGTACCGAAGTAACATTTGAAACATCAATTTTAAATGCGTTCTTAAATAGAGTGATAATAAATAAATTGGCAAGCATTTGACACTCCCGTTATGACATTGTGGGAGGTATAGGAACAATAACGTAGATACATACATCAAAAAGACAGGTGGCGCTTCCGCCGTGAGTTACATGCAGTGGTCTATATAGCCAAAATATAAAGTTATATTACCATATTAGTGAAGCCCATAGAACGTATATAAGTCAAACCATCAAGAACAATCAGTAATGGCTTTTAAGAAAAATACGAGACCTGGTCTACAATCCAGTTACTACGTAATATAGAATAAGAGAAAATTACATGAGGGCCGCTGTAGTGGCAGCCAAATATCGTGAAAAGAACACATTATATAAACGATAGTAAACTGGAGGATTTGAAAGTGCATTATAGCTTCCTGAGGAAATAGACTACTGAGGTTACTAACATTAATGTTATATATTACACAGTACGGGTTTAAAGCCTTCGAAAAATTGTTTACAGGCAAGGTTCAACTGATCATTCAGAATATTGCCGTCTTTGAGCTCTAGATGTTTAAAAATAAATAGCTCTTCCCACAGATCTAGTCTCCGTCCTTTGACCTGTCTATGTAGGATAACCGTGTCTTCTAACTGTTTAGGCGTATGGCCGGTTAACAAGAGGTGTTCAGCAAAGGTAGAGTTGCGAATATTCGTTCCTTTTTTACCTAACAGATGTTCTTTATATCGTGTTTTCACAGCTCTGCCGGTTTGACCAATATAATAAGAGGGGCAGTTATTACAGGTTAGCTTGTAAATACCTGAATTAGAAAACCAATCGCTGGCAATCTCTACTGACTGTACAAGATTTCTTTTTAAACTGTTATCTGTAGAAAAGGAGACGTTACAGTTATATTTTTTATTCAGAAGACGTTTAATCCTATACGATAAGTTACCCAGGAAAGGGATGGAAATAAATTTTTTAATTTCTGTGGTATCCGTGGGGAGAATATTTCTCAAAGTCGAACATTTTTGGGAGGTTTTCTTATTGAGCAGGTAATCGATCATATTCTGGTTATACCCATTATTAACCGCAATCGCTTTGATGACATTCAATTCCTTTTTTTTGATCCGCAGGTGATAAAGGAGTGGTTACCATTCGGTGAATGGCGGAATGAAAAAATGCCAATTTATGAGCTTTTGGATGGGTTGAGTCAGCAGGAATGACATTATCAGAATATGTTTCCTTGCGGAAGATATTAAAATGGAAGGAATTATCTTCTATAGAAATTGTTAAATCGAGAAAATTAAGTTCACGTTTATCATTTTGAAGTTCTTTTGTGAAGGAAATTTTTTCATGTAAACCGTTGAAAGTGTTAAAGAGATGCTCTAACTCATGATCAGTGCCATCAAAAGCAATGAAAATGTCATCAACATACCGTGCATAATAGCGGATTTTGTGGCGTAAGTCTGAACTTGAATTGAAGAACGTTGTTTCTAGAGCGTTAATGAAAACCTCTGCTAGAATACCGGCGAGGGGGCTACCCATTGCTAGACCATCTGGTTGTACATACATTTTCCCGTTAAATGTGAAGTAATTGTATTTTAAAATGACCTTGAGCAAACCAATGAGTTCGGCAATCTGAGTTTCACTTAATTTTTTGTGTTCTTTTCACGATATTTGGCTGCCACTACAGCGGCCCTCATGTAATTTTCTCTTATTCTATATTACGTAGTAACTGGATTGTAGACCAGGTCTCGTATTTTTCTTAAAAGCCATTACTGATTGTTCTTGATGGTTTGACTTATATACGTTCTATGGGCTTCACTAATATGGTAATATAACTTTATATTTTGGCTATATAGACCACTGCATGTAACTCACGGCGGAAGCGCCACCTGTCTTTTTGATGTATGTATCTACGTTATTGTTCCTATACCTCCCACAATGTCATAACGGGAGTGTCAAATGCTTGCCAATTTATTTATTATCACTCTATTTAAGAACGCATTTAAAATTGATGTTTCAAATGTTACTTCGGTACGCCTATCGGCACATAGTTCGCGACATGAGTGCCACCTGCCCTGGCCGCTGTGCTACTACGCTGGCCGATTTTACTCAGTCGCTTAGGCGCTCTGCAACTTCTATGTACCTATTTTATTTGTTTGACAAACCCTGTTGTCAGGGCTATATTTTATATGATTAATGTAACTATGCAGATGTTTGCCTAAACGATAAGGACATATCACTTCATGTTGTTATAATACCGTAAGTACCAAGAATCTTTCTCACATCTTGTAATACAATATTTTCCTAATATATGTTAAACTTTATTCTTGACTCATGTTTCATACCTTAATATATATTACGATGTTCATTGTCCTCAGGCGTCTTCTGAAGAAGATAGATTTATATCTATTGAAACCTAGGTAAAGATTACTTTATCCTTTGCAACTGGTCGGCTGTTCTTAGTCTGATTTACGTGGAACCATTGCTGTAGCGCAGCTATGTTTAAAGTACTGAAATTCTTGCCTGCCGAGGTATCAAAAGCTGCATCCAGGTATATGGACATCAAATTAAAAATTGTGAAAGCAGGTATGGCTATTGACTTTAATCACCAGTGCCTAGAGAAAGACATTATCCCTGACTATGTGAAGGCGTACGTAAATTTTAAACAGTGTAACAGGGTGCCTTCTATTAAAAAGAAGCTAGTGCATTTAGTCATTTCCGAGAGCACAGTAAATTTGTACAAGAAAAAAGATGTCCTTAATAGTGAAGCCTACTGTATACACCTATTTTTAACTAAAGCCTTTAAAGATCTTTGTAATTTTCAAATTGACCACCTGTGGAATAGTATTAATGAATGGCTCTCTAATCGTAAAGAAATAATCAAGGCCAGACATGAAAGAAAGCTTTTAAAGTTTAGTAATAGGACCACAAGTAAAAGTGATAATACAGCAGACAATAGTGTTAAGCACCTATTTTACGATAGAGTACTAAATAAAACCAATATTTCTTTTACGCAGGCCGAAAATGACTTGTTGTGTAAAGGCCTTAAATATAACTTGCCTGCTAAACTCGATAAATATCCAGTTATTTGTAATCTCATTGTAGATCTAAAAATCGGTTTAGAATCTCTGAAATTAGAGAAAACGGAGCAAGTCAAATGTGCCTACGAATGTAACAACATAATAGAAAAAGAAATTAAATTATCTCCTAATAAGCAATCGGGCGAATATAGTATAATAAAAAGCATTAATCATAAACTTAGAGAGCACGACGCATTAATCACTAAGAGTGACAAAGGGAACACCGTGGTCGTGGCTTATAAAAATGAATATATAGAGAAGACTGTAAAGTTTTTTGAGGAAAACATCACTGAGGTTACTGTAGATCCTACTACTGAACTGCAAAATGAAATCCGGCGTACTTTAACGAATTCCGTCAGCTTGTTCAATAAGTTCCAAAAGAAAGGGCTTATAAATATGAACCCTAAACCACCAGTGCTTAGAAGTCAGTTTAAACTGCATAAACAAAATCACCCGATCCGCCCTATAGTGAATGGTATAGGCAGTCCACATCACACACTTGCTAGGCGCCTCCATTTTAAAATTAAAGATGCTTTCACTTTTGAAAATAATTTTTCTGTAAAAAACAGTAAGGAATTAATTAACAATATTCAATCTATAAGTTGTACACCTGACACTAGACTGGTGTCCTTTGACATCGTCAGCCTTTACACAAATGTTCCGGTTGATGAAACCATAGACCTTGTAAAAGAGAATCTTCTTAAACACAAAAAATTAAGTGAAACTCAGATTGCCGAACTCATTGGTTTGCTCAAGGTCATTTTAAAATACAATTACTTCACATTTAACGGGAAAATGTATGTACAACCAGATGGTCTAGCAATGGGTAGCCCCCTCGCCGGTATTCTAGCAGAGGTTTTCATTAACGCTCTAGAAACAACGTTCTTCAATTCAAGTTCAGACTTACGCCACAAAATCCGCTATTATGCACGGTATGTTGATGACATTTTCATTGCTTTTGATGGCACTGATCATGAGTTAGAGCATCTCTTTAACACTTTCAACGGTTTACATGAAAAAATTTCCTTCACAAAAGAACTTCAAAATGATAAACGTGAACTTAATTTTCTCGATTTAACAATTTCTATAGAAGATAATTCCTTCCATTTTAATATCTTCCGCAAGGAAACATATTCTGATAATGTCATTCCTGCTGACTCAACCCATCCAAAAGCTCATAAATTGGCATTTTTTCATTCCGCCATTCACCGAATGGTAACCACTCCTTTATCACCTGCGGATCAAAAAAAAGGAATTGAATGTCATCAAAGCGATTGCGGTTAATAATGGGTATAACCAGAATATGATCGATTACCTGCTCAATAAGAAAACCTCCCAAAAATGTTCGACTTTGAGAAATATTCTCCCCACGGATACCACAGAAATTAAAAAATTTATTTCCATCCCTTTCCTGGGTAACTTATCGTATAGGATTAAACGTCTTCTGAATAAAAAATATAACTGTAACGTCTCCTTTTCTACAGATAACAGTTTAAAAAGAAATCTTGTACAGTCAGTAGAGATTGCCAGCGATTGGTTTTCTAATTCAGGTATTTACAAGCTAACCTGTAATAACTGCCCCTCTTATTATATTGGTCAAACCGGCAGAGCTGTGAAAACACGATATAAAGAACATCTGTTAGGTAAAAAAGGAACGAATATTCGCAACTCTACCTTTGCTGAACACCTCTTGTTAACCGGCCATACGCCTAAACAGTTAGAAGACACGGTTATCCTACATAGACAGGTCAAAGGACGGAGACTAGATCTGTGGGAAGAGCTATTTATTTTTAAACATCTAGAGCTCAAAGACGGCAATATTCTGAATGATCAGTTGAACCTTGCCTGTAAACAATTTTTCGAAGGCTTTAAACCCGTACTGTGTAATATATAACATTAATGTTAGTAACCTCAGTAGTCTATTTCCTCAGGAAGCTATAATGCACTTTCAAATCCTCCAGTTTACTATCGTTTATATAATGTGTTCTTTTCACGATATTTGGCTGCCACTACAGCGGCCCTCATGTAATTTTCTCTTATTCTATATTACGTAGTAACTGGATTGTAGACCAGGTCTCGTATTTTTCTTAAAAGCCATTACTGATTGTTCTTGATGGTTTGACTTATATACGTTCTATGGGCTTCACTAATATGGTAATATAACTTTATATTTTGGCTATATAGACCACTGCATGTAACTCACGGCGGAAGCGCCACCTGTCTTTTTGATGTATGTATCTACGTTATTGTTCCTATACCTCCCACAATGTCATAACGGGAGTGTCAAATGCTTGCCAATTTATTTATTATCACTCTATTTAAGAACGCATTTAAAATTGATGTTTCAAATGTTACTTCGGTACGCCTATCGGCACATAGTTCGCGACATGAGCGCCACCTGCCCTGTCCGCTGTGCTACTACGCTGGCCGATTTTACTCAGTCGCTTAGGCGCTCTGCAACTTCTATGTACCTATTTTATTTGTTTGACAAACCCTGTTGTCAGGGCTATATTTTAAATGATTAATGTAACTATGCAGATGTTTGCCTAAACGATAAGGACATATCACTTCATGTTGTTATAATACCGTAAGTACCAAGAATCTTTCTCACATCTTGTAATACAATATTTTCCTAATATATGTTAAACTTTATTCTTGACTCATGTTTCATACCTTAATATATATTACGATGTTCATTGTCCTCAGGCGTCTTCTGAAGAAGATAGATTTATATCTATTGAAACCTAGGTAAAGATTACTTTATCCTTTGCAACTGGTCGGCTGTTCTTAGTCTGATTTACGTGGAACCATTGCTGTAGCGCAGCTATGTTTAAAGTACTGAAATTCTCATTTTTATTTGTCTACAACGAGAAATAACAAAATATGGAGGTAACTATTTTAAAAGGTTGTCTCAGGACAAAATATGCAATTTATTGATATATGAAATACTCTGTTTTACGTTTTAAGGGTGAAAGGTAGACCTTGAGAACTATAGAATCTAATAATGACTGAATCAAGGGTTCATCGTCATATCGCAGAAGTACCGAACATTTCATGATTTAAATTGGAATTATGGATCATTAAACTCACTTGTGATAACCGACAGTAGTTCTAAGACGTAAAGTAACCAAGGAAGTCTAGTTTATAATAACAGCTGACAATTTCACTACATAAACAACTAAACTGTGTGAAATTAGCATACACGTACATTAAAATTTCAAATTGAAATTTCGCAGAATCTTAATGGCTCATGACCACTTTAAGACAACTGGTATATTCAGTTAGTGTTTCAGAAATGCCACATTCACGTTTTCTCCCCCTATGTTCTTGTCCATCCATTTTGAAGCCAGATAGTTTCAAGATATTCTAATTTCAGTGATCAACACGTTTGTTCATATAAAGCGCATCACCTTCCATATGTGAACATGCACCTTTTCCCCCTTCAAAGGACCTTAAGGAAACTTTGTGTTACCTTCCCTGAAGTTAATCAGCACATTTAATTGTTTAGAAATACAATTACGTTCTGTTATGGATCAGTACCAAATGCTCCAGATCTTTGCGAAAGTGCATATACAGGATGACCCAAAAGTCAATTAACACTAGGAAATGCGCTAATTCGCGGAATGATGTCGACAGAGATAAAATTAGACACACATGCCTGAAATTACAGGGGGTTTCATTGAAACCGGCGAAGGGATGTCGCTGGACAACAAAAGGTTGTGTGTAGAATGAGCTCTAGCGAGAGACGGAGTCAGACGCGCCAGAAATAGCGGCATGTTGACTTCAGCAGAAAACGCACTGTTAGTGAAGCTTTACTATCAGCTTTACGATCCTGTCGTCCTAAGAAGGTTATTCGAAAAGGTAAAGGTACTGCGACAAGTGTCGCTCTGAGGAAAATGAACACGAAGTTCGAAGTCGCGAGTCGTTTAGACGGTAAGGTCCGTAGTGAACGACCGGACACAAATGTCACTATACTTGGGCAGTTCAGGAAGTAATGGAGATTTTAACGGGTTCCTCTGCGCATGGTGAAGTCATCGCTCGTGAAGTTGCGTGTCGCACCGACAGGCCAGGCACTACTGTTTGGAGAATACTAAGGCGGACCCTAGAATATTATCCGCACAAAATACAGCGTCATCATGAAATGTTAGGCACCGATTTTGTGACTCGGAGAGCATTTGCGGTGTGAGCACTTGAGGTCCTGAGATCTCAATCCTTGATTACTGGATGTGTTGTAACCTGGAGTCGGAAGTCTACTGCAATCGTCCGACCTCATTAGGGATGCTAAAAGACAACATCCGATTGCAATTTCTCGCCTTTGCAACTGATATGCTGTACAGTGCTGTTCGCAACATTTTCCTTCGACTACAGGTACTGTCGATGAGTGAAGCCGATGTCTTGAACATTTGTTATACGGTAGAGCCTCGCTAATCCTGTGAGTAGGCTGTTTAGGTTTTTATGTTGATAACGTCACGTAGCGCTCTGTATAAAAATCACTGACTGTGCTGTGTGTGATATGTGGCTGGTTGGACTCATTGTTGGAATATTCGCTGGTGTAGTGCTGGGCAGTTGGATGTGAACAGCGCGTAGCGTTGGGCAGTTGGAGGTGAGCCGCCAGCAGTGGTGGATGTGGAGAGATACCAGAGTTTTGCGAGTTACTATAAGCGGACGATCTGGACGTGTGTCCGCCAGAAAAAGGAAATTTGTTAAGATGGAGGACACGAATTATATAGACTTTTGAACATTATGAAGGTAAGTACATTGTTTTTTCTCTATCAAAATCTTTCATTTGCTAACTATGCCTATCAGCAGTTAGTGCCTTCAGTAGTTAGAATCTTTTATTTAGCTGGCAGTATTGGCGCTCGCTGTATTGCAGTAGTTCGAGTAACGAAGATTTTTGTGAAGTAAGTGATTCAGGAAAGGTATAGGTTGTTGTTAGTCAGGCCCATTCTTTTGTAAGGATTATTGAAAGTCAAATTGCGTTACGCTAAAAAAAAAATAAAAGTGTGTCAGTTTAGTGATGGTCAGAATAAGTAAAGAGAGAAATGTCTGAATACGTTCAGTTTTACTCAGCTGTCTCTGTCTCGTAGAAGCTTACCAGCACAGTAATTCATAATTTTTCTAAGGGGACGTTTCAATCCTACCTCGGATGGTCCGCCTCCCCGCTCAGTATAACCGTCCCATTTCCGGTGTTTGTTTACGTACACAGGCCGCTGCTACAGTCACGTCTGGCTGCACTTGCCGATGGATGTGACTTTTCTGAGCTTTTCCGGTGGATGTGTTGTAAATACAGGGTGTTTAAAAAATGACCGGTATATTTGAAACGGCAATAAAAACTAAACGAGCAGCGATAGAAATACACCGTTTGTTGCAATATGCTTGGGACAACTGTACATTTTCAGGCGGACAATCTTTCGAAATTACAGTAGTTACCATTTTCAACAACAGATGGCGCTGCAAGTGATGTGAAAGATATAGAAGACAACGCAGTCTGTGGGTGCGCCATTCTGTACGTCGTCTTTCTGCTGTAAGCGTGTGCTGTTCACAACGTGCAAGTGTGCTGTAGACAACATGGTTTATTCCTTAGAACAGAGGATTTTTCTGGTGTTGGAATTCCACCGCCTAGAACACAGTGTTGTTGCAACAAGACGAAGTTTTCAACGGAGGTTTAATGTAACCAAAGGACCGAAAAGCGATACAATAAAGGATCTGTTTGAAAAATTTCAACGGACTGGGAACGTGACGGATGAACGTGCTGGAAAGGTAGGGCGACCGCGTACGGCAACCACAGAGGGCAGCGCGCAGCTAGTGCAGCAGGTGATCCAACAGCGGCCTCGGATTTCCGTTCGCTGTGTTGCAGCTGCGGTCCAAATGACGCCAACGCCCACGTATCGTCTCATGCGCCAGAGTTTACACCTCTATCCATACAAAATTCAAATGCGGCAACACCTCAGCGCCGCTACCATTGCTGCACGAGAGACATTCGCTAACGATATAGTGCACAGGATTGATGACGGCGATATGCATGTGGGCAGCATTTGGTTTACTGACGAAGCTTATTTTTACCTGGACGGCTTCGTCAATAAACAGAACTGGCGCATATGGGGAACCGAAAAGCCCCATGTTGCAGTCCCATCGTCCCTGCATCCTCAAAAAGTACTGGTCAGGGCCGCCATTTCTTCCAAAGGAATCATTGGCCCATTTTCCAGATCCGAAACGATTACTGCATCACGCTATCTGGACATTCTTCGTGAATTTGTGGCGGTACAAACTGCCTTAGACGACACTGCGAACACCTCGTGGTTTATGCAAGATGGTGCCCGGCCACATCGCACGGCCGACGTCTTTAATTTCCTGAATGAATATTTCGATGATCGTGTGATTGCTTTGGGCTATCCGAAACATACAGGAGGCGGCGTGGATTGGCCTCCCTATTCGCCAGACATGAACCCCTGTGACTTCTTTCTGTGGGGACACTTGAAAGACCAGGTGTACCGCCAGAATCCAGAAAGAATTGAACAGCTGAAGCAGTACATCTCATCTGCATGTGAAGCCATTCCGCCAGACACGTTGTCAAAGGTTTCGGGTAATTTCATTCAGAGACTACGCCATATTATTGCTACGCATGGTGGATATGTGGAAAATATCGTACTATAGTGTTTCCCAGACCGCAGCGCCATCTGTTGTTGAAAATTGTAACTACTGTAATTTCGAAAGTTTGTCTGCCTGAAAATGTACTGTTGTCCCAAGAATATTGCAACAAACGGTGTATTTCTATCGCTGCTCGTTTCGTTTTTATTGCCGTTTCAAATATACCGGTCATTTTTGAAAAACCCTGTAGGTTCCACTGATTTGACGCCGGATGACGTTGTGCAAATTCCATATTATTTTCTCGGAGCAACTGTCCGCCATCTTCAGGTTGTTGAATCTTGCTGATGGCTAGGTACGACTGACGGTATCAGTAAGTCTACGCTCTGTACATGGAACAAGTACAGGCGCCGAAATCACGTATGCGCAGTGATTTGCAGATAGATGGCGCCAGACTCAAACACCCTCTGCCGAAAGCCACAGAGCGGCCCTCCTGCATGTGCGCTATACGTTATGTCTATTACCACTGCGGCCAGACAACACTCACATAACTATACCAGTGTTATGACGGGTCTATTATCGAGAGAAGCATGATTTTTCTTGTCGTGATTTAATAGCAGCCAATGCAGGGCTCCAAGTTGTGCTCAGTTGAATCCCGTATCTCTGTTGATGAGATTATCGGCTGTACGGAAATGAAACTTCCTGGCAGATTAAAACCGTGTGCCGGACGGAGACTCGAACTCGGGACCTTTGCCTTTCGCGGGCAAGTGCTCTACCGGGTCTCGCAAGGTTCGCAGGAAAGCTTCTGTAAAGTTTGGAAGGTAGGAGACGAGATATTGGCAGAAGTAAAGCTGTGAGGACGGAGCGTGAGTCGTGCTTGAGTAGCTCAGGTGATGGAGCAGTTGCCCGCGAAAAGCAAAGGTCCCGAGTTCGAGTCTCGGTCCGGCACACAGTTTTAATCTGCCAGGAAGTTTCATATCAGCGCACACTCCGCTGCAGAGTGAAAATCTCATTCTGTACGAATATGCATAGGTTCGTTAATGACTCAGTCCCAGAAAGGTGATGCCGCGGATAAAACTTTTCATAAATCATGCGATGTCCCGTATTCACACAGTGTTCTGGAATTGCCGAATTTTTCGGTTGGCGTATGCGTGTAAATAGCTGATGTTCATCGCGGCTTTATTGCAATTTGTGACATGTCTGGTCTATAGATTCCGCCCCACATTGACAAGGAATTTTGTACACCACGTTTTCTAAGGCCAAAATAATCCTTAACCGAATCCAACAGGTTCCCCAGTTTTGCAGATGGTCGAAAAACACACTTAATGTCATAACTTCCAAGTACTCTTTCGATTCTTGACAACATGGCACCAAAATAAGGCAAATGTGGTGGGTGTCTTCCTATCTTTACTCTGCTCCATCGACTGAACTCACTTGGGCCTGAATGCATCACGTAACTGTCTCTCAGAATAACTGTTTTATCGGAATACTATCTTCAAATTTTGTATTTCACTCGACAGGCTTTCAGGATCAGATACGACACGCGCTCTATGAACTAACGTACGTAATGCACTACCGCATTGAGCAGGATGATGGCAGCTTGTGGCCTGCAGATACAGATCTGTATGCGTTGACTTGCGGTAGTCTCTGTGTCCCAAGGTGCCATCCGCTTTCCTTCGTACCAAAACATCCAGAAAAGGTAAAGTACCATCTTTTTCCACTTCCACTGTGAAATTTATATTCGGATGGAGCAAATTTAAACGCTGAAGAAACGTAGGTAGAGTGTCAAGTCCAAATGGTTCAAATGGCTCTGAGCACTATGGGATTTAAATTCTGAGGTCATCAGTCCCCTAGAACATAGAACTACTGAAACCTAACTAACCTAAGGACATCACACACATCCATGCCCGAGGCAGGATTCGAACGTGCGACCGTAGCGGTCGCGCGGTTCCAGACTGTAGCGCCTAGGACCGCTCGGCCACCCTGGCCGGCGTCACACTACAAATGTATCGTCCACATACAGCAGTAAACAAGAGGGTTTGAGAGTGGCTTACTGTAGTGCTATTCGTTCAAAATACTCCACAAAACAATTGGTCACCACAGGAGACAGTGGGCTTTCCATGGCGACATCGTCAACTTGCTCAAAATATTGGTCATGAAATAAGAAGTATGTTAAGTAAGCGCGTGTTTAAATAATGTCACTATGTCCTCCTCAAACTTGTTGCTAATGAGCTCTAAAGAGTGCTGCAAGACCATCTCTGTAAATAAACATCATCAAAGCTTACTAACAGATCTGACGATTGCAATCCAAGAGTTTTCAGGCGACCTACGAAATCTTCACTTTCGAATATGATGGTCGCACTTGTCTACGAGAGGTCCCAATAGTTATGTCAAATATTTGGCAACAAAACTGATAGGTGCTCCTACGTTGCTTACAATAGGACGGAGAGGCACCGCATTCTTATTGATCTTGGGTAGGCCGTAGAGTCTAGGAGGAGCTGCAGTCTGTTGACACAAACCCTTGTTGACTTGCGCTGGAATCGAGATCTTCATGATGAGCTACAAAGTCTTTCTCTTGGATCCCACTCGTCGGGTCACATTTAATTTACGGCATGCAGGATCGTCGAGCAGTCTGGCTATTATATTCTGTGCGCGAGAGAAGTACAGCAGCATTTCCTTTTTCAGCAGGTAAGATGACGATGTCTTAGTCTTCTCTCAATTCTCGTAGAACAGTTGGGGAGTGATTAAAGTTGGACTTCTTACGTGGAGCTTGAGTCAAGATGCTGCATGTATCACGCCTAATTTCTTCCGCAGCATCCTTAGGACGTTTCGAAGCAGCCTGTTCTATTCCACTGATCACATCCCGGATGGGAATTGTCGTAGGTGCAGAATGCAGACCCTTCTCTAGCATCGATGGTTCATCGCCTGCGATATGGGTCAGTGGGCAGTTGACCATTGTTAGGTGCGATAGTTCGACCAATTTTACTACGAAAGAACTTGTTTCTAACTAGATCAATAAGTGTTATTGTCACCACATTTGTTTTATAAATCAGAGACAGTGTTCTCCTCATATATTAAAAGTGTGTAACACTAAATTATGGCACCAACTAAACGAAAACGTGTGACGCTTTTTTTATAACCGTACATTAACACCAGTGACGTGAGTGGATCAGCACACAACGGAAGCGGAATTAACTGACGACCAAATCACTGGCGCGGTAACGTGAACAACCGATAAGAACGAGAAAGATGACAACCACGAAGACAATGGACCTATGGCTCACGTAGCATTTGATATAGCCCTCCAATACATCGAATAAAGCTCTTCGTGTACCCTATTAGACTAAAATCAAGTTCGTCGCCTGCTAAGCAAAAGAAAATTGCAGATTTTTTTCGTCCTGCTTAAGAACAGATCATTTTTTTACCTTGTAACATGTCATGTTTTGAACTGTTGGTGTAAATCAGTCGAGTGAAAAGGCAGTATTGCAATACTGTGCGTGCAGATAAACTTTCACTCACAGCAGCAATACTGACGCATTTTACGGGTACTACTGTACATTACGCTTCCGAGTATGATTTTTTAGTGTGTCAACGTTTTCCTTTCATTTTGTTACTGTTTTAATATGCAATAGTTAAACAATGAAATAGTGCTGTAATGCACTGTGATGTTATGGATCAGTAAAAATGTTCCTCTTGTAATCCGACCCATAGCAGACGGATTAGCGAGGACCTACTGTGTATAACATCGTCTATGCTAAAATTTAATTGTTACGCTAATAATTGCTTTTGTATCATACGAAGCGCCATCTGTTGGTCATTCTGAGCATTTTTTTTTTTTTTTTTTTTTTTTTTTTTGTTTCAAGTCATTTAAAACGTATGTTCCAACTTTTATCTCTCTGTGTGCATTATTCCGTAAAGTATTGAATTTTCAGATGTCAGCAGACTCTTTCGTCGTCCTGTATAATGATAGAAGATAAACATGTGCCTGTGAAAGACTGTGCTACTACGGGAACATGTTGTTTGGCGGTAAAACGGTGTACACGAATACTCTGTGCGTAAATGCTAAATACAGCGAATGATTGCACACGTACCATAAACGACTACAAAAAAGTCAAAGATTACAAAAAACAAAATGGACAAAGATAGCGATCATTTCACTCGCATCCTTGGAATAAGTCGCATGACCGCGAAAAAGGGACCGCGGCAGTGAAAAAAGGCTCGCGTCCATGATAAGCGATTGCCGACCTCAAAAATCAGAGTGCGGTCCCGATAAGCGACTATCGACTTCAGAATACAGCACGTGATCCCAAAAAAACGACTAGCGACCTCGAAAAAGAAGAGCGCGATCCCGAAAAGCGTCTAGCGACCTCCAAACACAGTGCGCGATCCTGGGTGCGACAGGTGGCCACAAAACGCAGTGGCGACCTCCAAACGAGACTAGCGACCTCAAAACACAGAGCGTCACAACAGAACGCGACCTCAGACAGCGAAACACGCAGCAGGGCTACCAACTGTGGGGCGCGGGTAGTACTAAACGTTGCACCCTGACGAAACACACTACACGACAACAAGACTTCAACAGACGACTACAAAACGGCTCGCAATCTCGAAACGCAACTCGCAACAGAAAAATACACTTACAGTTCTGATGGAACTTTGCAAGAAAATAACACAATAACAAGAATCCAATGAAAATCAAGTAGAAGATTCTAGGAAGTACAGTAACTTCCTTCTCGAAGTTATGATTTGCATTAGACTTTTTTTTTATAAGTCACAAAAACAAATTAAGAAAATTTATTTGGCTGCAACTTGTTTCATCTTATCGCCAACATGTGGCAGATTCGTTTACATCGGTATAACCCATCTCTTCATGATTGCAAAATGTATAGTTGTTTCTGTGGAAGCAAGTGTGTGTATGGAACAACATGATCCTGCCGGCCGGAGTGGCCGAGCGGTTCTAGGCGCTTCAGTCTGGAACCGCGCGACCACTACGGTCGCAGGTTCGAATCCTGCCTCGGGCATGGATGTGTGTGATGTCCTTAGGTTAGTTAGGTTTAACTAGTTCTAAGTTCTAGGGGACTAATGACCTCAGATGTTAAGCCCATAGTGCTCAGAGCCATTTGAATCAATATGATCCTGCAATTGCGTTTAAAGCTTATTTTTTGCTTTCAAATACGAGGAAAATTTATGTATTCTCACAGGTAAACGTGAGTTCTACCTTTGGAGATACAGACTTAGGGACCTTATCCTGGCCATCTCTGGGGACTGGGGCTATTAGTATAGTGTTCTAGAGTCTGCCAAACTTTTGGACTGTACCAATATTCTTGATGATCACTTGCTTTCCTTCACGGTTGATGTCATCCCTGCTGGATATGGTCTTTCTTCGAAGGGTACTAGCACATTTCAAGAGACAAGAGAAGTGATAATGTGGGTTGAAGAGTATGATCAAGAATTCCTTTATGTCCTCTCTCAGAAATTTACTAGTTGTGCACACGAGCACATCATTGTTTGATAGCTCCAGAACAGCAATCCATTTCCTTTTTTCTCTCAACATAAAAGAGCTGCACACCTGTAAATGGGTGCTGCGTACTGTATCGTCCCTCTCTCTTCTTTGGTATTATAGTGCTTTGATTATAATGTAAGATGTGGTACAAGGTTACATGTGGTCGAGATTGTTGGGAAACAGGTAAAGGATATGTAATACACTGTTGGCGTCTTGTATATCCTGCACTCTCGTAAATGCGGCTTACATGGTTGCTACGCAGGCAGAAATATTAGTATAAATGGGTACAGTTTTGCTTGTAATAGTTTAATTATGTTATCTATATTCGCGACTAGCTCAAATGTAATCAGAAGCAGCATGAAACTAGTACTACTATTGGCCGTTAAATTGATTACTGCAAAGAGAGAGCGATATAACCACCCACGTAGAATAAGGATTTGTACTCACGATAAATAACTTCATTGATATCAAGCTGGCTTCATTTTAGTTTAAGCATTTCCCTGGCAGAGATAAATTTCATTGCAAACTCAAAGATATCGTGAAGCAAACGTAAGCCTTGTTCTCTACTGCAGTTTAATCTGTCTATGCAGTTCCGTAAAAGTTCTGGTAAAATGAACTTCGCAGATATTAATGCTTGAAATTTATCAGTATTCAAAGTATTTGTAATGTTAACTTTAATATTTAATTAAATCCACGTAATGACGGCCTGTGCGCCATTACGACATAAGAAAGCAAGATAGGCAATCTTCTACACAACTCACTTTAAATAATTATTTTCCACTTAAACATTTCACATGGAGGGCGAGGTTTTGATAAGAACAGGAGAAATTCACTTTTTACCATATTTTATAAAAGAGAATACGTACATCACATACTTCGCGCGGAATAGGTAAGCGACTTAATTCTCCAACAGCAGAGACGAAAGTAGTATTCGATCTTTCAGCCAAGACTTTTTCAACCTAAATGAGATAAGATGCCCATGGTTACAAAATGGCTCTGAGCACTATGGGACTTAACTACTGAGGTCATCAGTCCCTTAGAACTTAGAACTACTTAAACCTAACTAACCTAAGGACATCACACATATCCATGCCCGAGGCAGGATTCGAACCTGCGACCGTAGCGGCCACGCGGTTCCAAACTGACGCGCTTAGAACCGCACGGCCACACCGGCCGGCCACCCATGGTTACAAATAATGTCTTTACATTGTATAGTTAGTCTTTGATACTAAAATACATATTTCATTACCAATTTCAACACAGAAAGTATATTCACGAGTTGTAGGTTTTATAGTTATCAGTTGTATTAGTTACAGTTTTTTTTTACAGTAATATACTTAGTTTTGTACTTCCTTTACGCTTCATTTTTATAGGGCTTGCCAGGATACGTCACAGCACCACTCACCACTGCCCATGGACCAGTGGTTTTCAGGAAACATCCTTCTGTAGACTGAATTTCTTGCTTACCAAAGCTATTGAAGTCCGTAATTGTGAATATAACGGCCTGCAAATCTTTCTTCGACAGGTGAAATAAATGACGGAATCCTAAAAACTGAGTGATAATGCTTGTAAAAGGGTAGAACGACGTGTTAAAATCAAGTTTACTAAATTGACTTCTCTGGGTTATTAAGACAGTCGAATTACTCTGGTTTCATATCACTACAGTGTCTCAGAAGGAGTCCTGGAAATGTCTGGACTCACCTTTTATTTATTTTTTATAAAGAGTTTAGTCAATTTCTTCCCGCCCTCAGAATGAAACAGCTCTTAGATTTCTTACATAATTAATCACTGTAAAGTATGTTATAATTATGGGATGTACTTTGTTAGAATATAGGTCAGTAAAAATTTAAATTAAAACTTTATTTTGGCATGAATGCGTCCGAACATACACCTAGGGCTGACTTATCGTTATTGGTATGAGGCTCCATTGATGATCAGTGCAGGAACTCGCTTCAAAAAATGGCTCTGAGCACTATGGGACTTAACTTCTGAGTTCATCAGTGCCCTAGAACTTAGAACTACTTAAACCTAACGAACTTAAGGACATCACACACATTCATGCCTGAGGCAGGATTCGAAACTGCGACCGTAGCGGTCGCGCGGTTCCAGACTGTAGCGCCTAGAACCGCTCGGCCGCACCGGCCGGCGAACTCGCTTCATCCACCGAGAGCAGTACTTACCGTCACAACAGGAGCAAGATGTCGAAGAAGTGCCACAATTTTATCTGAAAACGAATAGTAGAATTTGGATTCTCAAATGACACGGACATTTTGAAATCACTTTCTGACCACGACACGAAGTGAATTGCGGCACATCTCCGACATTATAGAGTAAATGGCAGAAAAGTAAATCGTGGAAGAACAGAATTTCTTGCACTTTCCTGGTATCCTTGGTTCACGGATAGCAATCGACGGTCATTGATTTACGCAGAGAAAGGACTAGGCAATGTCATCGGAAGATCAGAAACGAGAAGTGGCGGCGGTTTGCACCTGTCGACGGCAATCGCGGGCCGTTTCGCCACAGTTGGCAAGTCGGCGGGGACGCCCACGGGGCGCTGCCTGTGCACTTCGCACTTTCGCAACGGGCAATTCTCGTGCCTCACTTTACCGGCTAGCGGCTGACGTCTATTGGAACCTTTGGCCTTCCGCAACACTGAGAAACTGGTGCACAAGTTTCGAACGTGAAAGCCTTGTAAATCAATACCCGTTACTGGTAATATTGCTAGTAATGCTCCCTAACGTACAACATTTGTGCCGTGTCAGGTTCGTAATAAATCCCGGTATTCGGATAAACCTTGAGATGAGTGTTAATACTTTTGGAACTTGTAATTTTACAGACGTGCCGACCAGGGTGGCCGAGCGGCTCTAGGCGCTACGGTCTGGAACCGCGCGACCGCTACGGTCGCAGGTTCGAATCCTGCCTCGGGCATGGATGTGTGTGATGTCCTTAGGTTAGTTAGCTTTAAGTAGTTCTAACTTCTAGGGGACTGATGACCTTAGCAGTTATGTCCCATAGTGCTCAGAGCCATTTGAACAGACGTGCTCAGGGGTGCTTATTTTCTACCAAGTGCGTTACCACTACATGGAATACTCATACGGATCACTAACAATACTAACGCAAAAAAATCTTACGGACAGATTGTACGTAAATCTCTGCGGAGATTTAAACACTCCTAGATGGAAACTGATTCTCTGTGATTCTGTACGGCAGCTCTAGTGTTCTTCCGAGACCGGAAACTTCCTCCACAATGTGTGCTGCTCGTTTTTCAGTTTACAGACTATATCTCCCCAGAACTTCCTGTGCAATTGATTTATGTATGTAGACAAAATAACTCCACTGAGCTCGTGTTTATGTAGTTGACTTATTTTCAGTTTATTAAGTGGGTATTTATTTACAGTTGTTAAAAGAGCTGTTATGTAGAAAAGCTCAGCGCTGAAGCGCCTGCCCCAAGTATCACGTGCTGTCAACATGTGTTCGATGAAGTCTGTTTCATTGTCTCCACTATCAACGGCTGGAATACTTTTCGCAGCTTGAGGGTATCAAATCCATTGTCCCAGCCTCAGCTCTTCCGACATCTGAAGCAGCCGTGAGGCTTAAACTGTCTCCCTACGTAACGGAAGTAGACCACCCTCGTGTTATGGAACTTCAGATCTTTAAACACAAGTCAAGCAAATCTTTACAGAAGATTACTGTTCTAGATTTAAACATGATCAGCCTTATTCTGTCAGACATGTTGACACCCACATTGCAAAACATGCTGTGGAACAGTGATAACTGGCTCCACCCAGTGCAGCCCACTCTACAGTGCCAGCAATTCCTGAACGGGAGACAATTATGCAGTCTACCAGAAGCACAATTAATCCTCCATTAATTCACTACCCAATGACTACAACACCTTTGTATGGTTTTAAAAACGGCAGACAGCAGCAAGACGCCATATGTACCAAAGCAATCCATTTCCCACCAACATTACGTTGGTGACTGACAACATGACTCTTCCATATGAAGCTGTTCTCAGCTATTGTTTATAGGAACGTATTCTACACGAAAGATCACTTAACAACTGAAAATAAGTACTCGCTTAATAAACTGAAAGTATCTCCACCATACAAACAGGAGCTCAACGAAGCTATTTTATCTATTTACTTGAGAGAAGTGGATAGGAAATGCTGGGGAGATATACAGTGTGTTGCCGTAAGAGGGTACAAAAATGTAACAGAATATAGAGAATGCTCCACTGAACAATTTGAGGTCGGGAATTTGGGGTATGAGAATCCATCCTAAGGAGATATGGAACTAAACTTGACTACCGCTTTGTCTAACATTACTGTTTTCCGGCTTATTAAAACTAACATGTGTACACGTTTACACGTACTGTGCTGTTTATTTACATCTACATTCCTTATTTCCGGCACGGAAACAAGGACGACGAGCCTGATTACTAGGAAGTCACGATGCATGTTCTGTTTAATTTACTTGTCCATAAAATGGCTCTGTTGTATCGTATTTACATTGCCCCATGACACAAAGTGCTATGAATCAACGACAGACCCATTCATTACTCAGTGCTATTCAATACGATGGAGCAGTACCGGTACAGTTTCGCAGAACTCTGACATTCACTCTGTGCGTGGGGAATTATCCATGACGACGAGTGTTTATTAGTCTCGATCGACGAATAGACTTGTTCACTGGAAAGAAGAAACGAGGGACCTGGCAACATGAAGACCGGACCAGACCAGGGATACTTGCCAGTGTGCGTCAGAATCTTGTTCGCCGAAGACGTGCTTGCATTGAGGTTAATGGTCGTCAGTTTCAGCACATTTTGTAAGATATAGCACAAATGGTACCTTCATTGAGTCAAATGGCTCTGAGCACTATGGGACTTAACTTCTGAGGTCATCAGTCCCCTAGAACTGAGAACTACTTAAGCCTAACTAATCTAAGTACATCACACACATCCATGCCCGAGGCAGGATTCGAACCTGCGACGTAGCGGTCACGCGGTTCCAGACTGTAGCGCCTAGAACGACTCGGCCACTCTGGCCGGCCATTGTGTCAATTTGCGGTTATTTGTAATTAATGTAAGTAGAAAACTACGCAGTAATGAGATTTTATTCCTATTATCTCCTTAAGCTGGCTTCTCCGACCCCAATTTACCTACCTCAAGTTGTTTAGTGGAGCATCCTCAGTGTCCTCTTAAATTTCTGCACGCTCTTACGAAAACATCCAGCAGTCTGTCTGTAAACTGAAAACCAAGCAGTGCTCGTGGTGGAATAAGTCACGTTTCCCGGAGGAACGCTACAGCTGCCGTACAGGATAATTATGAATCAATTTCCCCTTTAGCAGTGTAGAACAGTAGGCAGAGATTTACGTAGACTCTGCCCCCATGCTTTTCTTGCGTTGCAGTTACTATTAATTCATATCTGTGTTCCATGTGGGGTTCACCCACTTTGTGGAAAATGAACATCTCCGCATTCACACTGAGTCTCCAGTGATTTATAAGGCAAACTGGAGAACGGTAAGTGTAACTTTTTGAAATACCCTGCAGTGGCTCTTTGTGGCATGGTGCGGTGGGAGAATGGCGAATTTTCTGTTCTTTCATCGTTTTGCAGATATATGAAGGAGGGAACTGCATACCGCAATCTGACGATCTACATTGTCTCACGTTTCTAACCTTCAGCCCCGCCTTTCCATCCTATTACACTAACAGAGAACAATTTATCCCTTGATAAGGTTCTACTGCACTTAGTCGTTAGGTGTGATGCATACGTTTAATATTTGTTCTTAACCCATTTCATTTAACAATAGACGGCCGCTGTGGCCGAGCGGTTCTAGGCGCTTCAGTCCGGAGCCGCGCTGCTGCTACGGACGCAGGTTCGAATCCTGCCTCGGGCATGGGTGTGTGTGATGTCCTTAAGTTCTAAGTCTAGAGGACTGATGACCTCAGAACTTAAGTCCCATAGTGCTTGGAGCCATTTGAACCATTTGAATTTAACAATAAACATCAATTTCATACAGCTAAAACACTATTTTTTTAAAATCTGCGATTCTCCCCTCCATAGTAACGCTGAAACCTTTACTCCCAGAGAAAAAATAAATAGAAACTATTCTGCAGGAAATTTAATGTAGCTTAATTCTCTGCGGAGAAACATTTTCACTAGGTGCTGCGGTTTTCGAGTCATTCAATAAAAACCCAAAAAAAGTGGCCTCCGTGCGCCACCCGAACACCACGCTCACACCTCACCAGTCAGGAGTGTTAATACCTTGCTCATGACACTCCCCTCCTACCACTATGCGACAGTTTGTGACTAAACGAATTTCTCCCCCGATCGACATTTTTTGGTCTTAGTTGACTGGGCTAAACTGCCACTCATAAACCGAACGTCAATAAACAACTATTCTACACTTACATGCTACATTAAAACAGAAATTTAATCGGAAGGAATGGAAACGAAAAAAAGGAGACATTATCCCTTCGTTATACTAACCACTTGCTGGAAGTCACTCTGGGATAAAATACCTGTATTATTAAACCGCCGTGGAGGTTAGTCGTGAACTGGTGATTATTACCTCGAAAACATAGTTACATAATTATTTTTTTTTGTTCCTTTGCAGTAGATGTCTGCAATCTCGGTACATATTGAAATCCCCGAGTTACAGTATTTTAGCACGGCGCTGAGGAGGTAAAACTGAGTGGCGCAGCCGTCTGCTAAAAGGAAAATCGTGCGGTAATCCATCTCTCTTTTGTTTGAAGGGATCATCGCTGCAATAGTTCATACTGCGTTGGAGGAAGTGTACGACACCAATGCGCCAGCACACGATGTCGTGGATAGGTGCTGCAGTCGCATCCATTGTGGTCAGACATGCCCAATGGGGAAGAACTCAATGGCAGACCATCTCTCTGTGAAGAACCAGATGGGACAAGAGAAGTGGAGGCCTTGGTTCTCGGAGGCTGGCGTGTCACAATCGGAGCAACCATGGAAAAAGTTCAGATCAGTGATGGATCAGTGTTCAACATTTTGTAGGACATTTTGAACACAAGAAACGTTGCCATTCGCTGGACTGCACGACTTCTCACACCCGCAGCCAGCAGGAAAATTGATGTAGCTGTGACAGGCGAATTTAATTGTTATATTTAGACATTTAATCACCATGGATGGGTCGTGGGTGTATCAGCAGGACCCCCAGACAAAGAACCAAAGCAAACCGGCAGCAGCACTTGGATTCGTCACCACCGAAAAAGATGAAGATTCAACGTCATCGGGGAAGGCGACACTCAGAGTTTTTTGGGACTGCCAGTGAGTGTAGCTAACAGATTATACTCGTGAGGAACAAACCGTCACAGAAGCATACTCCCGAAATCTTCTGACGGGTTCACGTGGGGCTGTGAAGACGAAGTGTAGAGGGAAGCTGTGTGAGGAGTTGTAAGCTTTCTCTAAAAATGTATATGCGGAAATACTGAATATTTTTTTTTAATTTTTCCGTTGTGTAACATGTGCTTTAACTGAAACTAAATGCTGAAGTACATTATGAAAGTTGCGTGACATGAAGTGCAATTTCTGACTTGAAATATCCACAACTCTACTCCGAAGAAAAATAGCTGTTTGGGATTACCAACACTGTTCACAGTAAATTAATCTGCTTGCTTAGCACAACACCTGATAATTCTGACTACGAATTGTTTCCTAATAAAACAGCACATTGAGGTCTGACCTGAAACGGAAGTAACTTACCTCATGCTAAGCGTGTAGTTTTGTGTCTGATGTACCGACGTTCTCGAAGACAAGTACAAGTCGGCAGATGCAGCAGCTAAGGAAAAAATAAACTGCTCACTATAAAATTCGTTTTTTGCTTGTCAGAAAATAACTGCAGCTTCGTGTGGCGTCAGGTGCAATGCACACAAAATAAAATATTAAAATATGCAAAACTTTACTAAGAATGATGGGAAGAGTTTTACTATAAAGAAAGTAAAAAAAGAGTGTACAACACAAAACGACCCTAACAATTACGAAATTCTCTCAATATAAAGATTACAGACATTCCAAATCAAAGAGATCAAATTAACGCTAGTCATGAACGTTATTATTTATCTAAGAGACAAATATCGTTCCATTAATTGTTCTAACAAACAAACATTTCATTCCTGCGCGTGCATTGATTATCTTGAAAAATTCCTCCAAAACATCTTCTCCATCAATATAATGAAAAACATATGTTTACAAACTAGTTTTCTTCTTCATAATAAAGTATTCCAGATAATTTCTTCCGGATTCGCAAATGTCAGATCTCATTGTCCAAAAAGTCAACTGCTCGCTACTATGCCCAGCAGTGCCCAACTGACAGGCGAATAACCGAACCACAGATAAACACTGAGTCAAAGATCTTATTCACTGCTCGAGCAGCATGCTCATTCATCTTTGTCCCAGTACAGTAAAGGTGAACTATATACTATGGCAAAAAACATACGAAAACATTACAAAACTACCACGGAGTTGTAGTCATCGGTACACAAGGCATCCAGGGACAGCCATTATCGTAAATCTGTGAGATGTAAAAAAACTGGTTAACACGTTTCTTATTTACAGCTGCCGCCTCCCCCTCCAAGCCACCATCAAAATTTTCTGCAGATTTCGCTTGGTTGAAAGGTAAACGGGAGAAGAGGAAATCTTCTTCCAATCATTCCGAACTAGGCACCTTCTATGACCCAACATGTGAAATCATTGTGGATAAAGAAGTTTGGAGTAAACAAACATGGGGAAAGTAAAGCGTTCCATCGCTCACGGGATTTGTTCGGAACGGAGGTTTTATTGTTGTGCACGAAGGCATCAAAACAACTTTGGACTTGTATAAGGGGCAGATAACAGGGTCAAGGTCACTGTTCGTCCTGAGAGGCCCGGAGAAAGCCGACGTGTTAGACTGTTTTGCTGATGAGTTGCCGCAAGTATGTGGGACGGTCCGTTATCACTGCATGGCCACCTCTGCGAGTGTTGTGTGCTTAGCGCGCTCGCTGCCCCGTTAGCTGGTGGCAGCCAGGTGGCGCCACGGGCTGCCGACAACCGTGCTTCCGTGGCCAGACATGTAGTAGCCTCCAAGTACAGTATACGTCTCTCGCTGATGTGATAGTAATGACGGCCGTTGATTGCTTCAGTTACAACAAATCTGATAGGAAGTGAATGAGAGCACTTGCTTGAGATTAAACATACCGACGTTCATATGCTACAGGGACTCCCACCAACTACCGAAAGCTGCACTTTTTCTCTCTCTCTCTCTCTCTCTCTCTCTCTCTCTCTCTCTCTCTCTCTTTTTTTTTTTTTTTTTTTTTTTGTCAAGGAAAACAGACACATAAAAGCGCTATGTAACAAGAATGACAAGTGAGCAAACAGGGTAGCGACAGCTATATCGGTGTGGAATCTCGTAAGCCCGGAGTGATACGTGGAGTAGAAAAACATCAGTTGTGTCAATAGGAACTCACATCTTTTATCTCTCTTGTTGGTTGTGGAAATCAATTCGTCGATAAATTAATTATAGTATAGAGTGTAGCAACCGCAATTGAAAGAGTGGAATATGTAGTTTCAGACAACTAGATACGCAACCTGTACTGACTTTTTTAAACTACTGATGTTCGTAATCCACTGTACAGCTATTGCTCTAACTGCATCATGTCAGTATCCGTCCAAAAAATTTTTGCTGCTTTCATGCCAACAAGTCATTCAAAGGAATTGAGAAGTGTGCTCATCTCCTATAGCGTGCACTGAATTTATTTTCTTAGAATTGGTCACCACTTAGCTCCAGAGAAATTAGAGTTATAATTTTTCTGCTCCGGTCCAGATTTTAATGAGAACAGCAATATTATAAGGAAAGACGAGACATTCTGGTAAAAAATGAAGTGGATAAAAGCTTTACTTTCAAATCCGCGTAGCTGTTTTACGTGGTTGGTCATTAATAGGGTGATGCTAGACCATGTATCGATAATAAGCATTTGAATCATCAATGCTGGCGTGTAAAAAAAGGCGTACAACAAATTTTAACTGGACTTCGTAAGTCACGAAAAGATAATGTATTGCATATAGGCTGCGACAATGGCGGCCGAACAACTGCGTCACCTCATCAAGATTTTCACCTCGCCTCGTCTCTAATTAATGCTGAAACAGATAGATGCAGTAATTTACCTCAAATAATGGCATTTCATAGTTTAAGTGATACATTAATATAAAATGTGCAGACGTTAGGCCTGCCGGTGTGGCCGAGCGGTTCTAGGCGCGTCAGTCTGGAGCCGCGCGACCGCTACGGTCGCAGGTTCGAATCCTGCCTCGGGCATGGATGTGTGTGATGTCCTTAGGTTGGTTAGGTTTAAGTAGTTCTAAGTTCTAGGGGACTGATGACGTCAGATGTTAAGTCCCATAGTGCTCAGAGCCATTAGAACTATTTTTTTGCAGACGTTAAGAATACCCACCTCCTATCGAACAATGCGTCTACGTCGGAAACTAAGACAGAAGATTGGGAGAGAAACAAGATCCTTCGTTAAAGAAACTAGAATTATTTGTTTCAACCGACATTAGCTCACATTTGAAGTCACAATTACGTTTACATAATTTTTTTACAACTTCGCGTCGTTCAGTCTGTGGAACGGTCGGTTAGCAATTCATTTAGAAAAGGGGTATCACACGATGAAGCATCTTTCCTGGCGTGTTATTTGTAGACCTGCTGTGAGTGGCTGAACTACACTGCTCATCTCTGCTTTCAAGGCGACAGTAGCTCAATATATGTGTACCTGAAGTCTTCTCAGAGTACCTCTGTAGAAGAATTACGGACCAGTACGAAGAAAGCGTTCGTAAATGATACCGTCGGCAGAAGAGGACTTAGAAGAATGCCGGCGTGCCGTTTGGTCTCAATTCCACTCAACATCACTGGAAAGATCAATGTGGTTGATTTCAAAATACATTCAAATTTCGCAACACACCTACTCCGCATCACCTCTCCTTCACCTGGGATCTACCTCCGTCAGACAAGCGACTGCCACAGCCCGTCTGATACGCTTTCTGTATCGTATCGTTTTGAGACTGCAAATGCTTGTAGTGTTCAGAGAATATTCTTATATTATTCAGATTGATTTTTCTTTTTGGGCCAGTGGTTTGACGCTCATTCGGGTGTGAGTAAAAAGATAAAACTATCAGGGAGGCAAGAGCCAGCACGTGAGGAACTTCCGAGTTTATGGGCTGTACTTGAGGCGATTGCTTTTGTCTGTAGGCAGGAGTCTATGGGTTCGTGTTCCCTAATCCGTATGAAGTTGGGAAGATTCACGATGCATGCTAAATACTGTCTGCTTTGCTAGGCTCCTTTAGTAGAGACTTTCCAGTGACGCCAGGTATTCTCCCAGTAACAGTAAGCAGAAATAAAAAGGCGAATTCCATATATGTTCCGATGCCTCTGGAGGGTGTAGCGGAGAGTGGCGACACACATCTCTTTATTAACCCATCTGTCTTTCCACTGTTTTGTTCATTATCTCTTCCTCTCTAGTACTGATGTTTTTCATTCTATGCAACTACCCCGCCTCCCCCTCCCGCATTCTCTATAACCTGTTTACCTATTCTATCTTTTGTCTGACATTCTTGTGTTCACTCTCAGCGCCACGTTAATCACTCATAAATGCCGTTGCATTTCTGGTAAAATTCTTTCCTACGTTTTTTCCTTGCACATTCGTCCTAGTACTTCTTCAACTTGTACTTTATCTACCCCCTTCATTTTTAATATCTTTCATTAGCATCTCATGTCAAGTGCTTACAGTCTCTCTTTCTATGAATGTCTAATGGTCCACGTTTCACTTCCATGGCATGTTGTTCTCCAGACGTGCACTGTGAGGAATTTATTCCTCACTTCCATATCAATATTTGATCCCAGCAGAAATATTTTATTGAAGAAAGACTTTTTCATCTGCGTAAATCTACACTCATGCTCATAAATTACGGATAATTGCAGAATGTGGTGCCCCACAACGTGGCACTACACAAAACTGGCCCTATTAGCATAGGCACATAGGGAACACACACGACACACATCTTTAAGTCCACAGTATTGGTGAGAAGTTGAGAAAACCGTCCCGAAACACATGTGCTACAAAACGCAACTGTTTCCTGTGCATGTACCCCTACATCAATATGGGATATGATCACCATGCACACGTACACAGGCCGCACAATGGGTTGGCATACTCTGAATCAGATGGTCGAGCAGCTGCTGGGCTGTAGCCTCCCATTCTTGCACCAGTGCCTGTCGGAGCTCCTGAAGTATCCTAGGGGTTTGGAGACGTGCAGCGATACGTCGAGCGAGAGCATCCCAGACGGGCTCGATGGGGTTTAGGTTTGGAGAACAGGCAGGCCACTCCATTCACCTGGTATCTTCTGTTTAAAGGTACTCTTCCACGGTGGCAGCTCGGTGGGGTCATGCGTTATCATACATCAGGAGGAAGGTGGGTCCCACTGCACCCCTGAAAAGGTGGATATACTGGTGAAAATGACGTCCCGATACACCTGACCTGTTACAGTTCCTCTGTCAAAGACATGCAGGGGTGTACGTGCACCATTCATAATGCCACCCCACACCATCAAACCACGACCACCTTACAGGTCCCTTACAAGGACATTAAGGGGTTGGTATCTGGTTCCTGGTTCACGCCAGATGAAAACCCGGCGAGAATCGCTGTCCAGGCTATACCTGGACTCGTCCGTGAAGATAATCTGGGACCACTGTTCCAATGACCATGTACTGTGTTCTTGACACCAGGCTTCATGGGCTCTCCTGTGACCAGGGGTCAGGACAATTCACCTTACGGGTCTCCGGGCGAATAAACCATGTCTGTTCAGACTTCTGTAGATTAAGTGTCTGCAGACAACTGTTCCAGTGGCTGCGGTAATGTCCCGAGCAAGGCTACCTGCAGTACTCCGTGGCCGTTTGCGGGCACTGATGGTGAGATATCGGTCTTCTTGGGGTGTTGTGCGCTGTGGACGTCCCGTACTGTAGCGCCTGGACACGTTTCCTGTCTGCTGGAATCATTGCCATAATCTTGAGATCACACTTTGTGGCACACGGAGGACCCGTGCTACGACCTGCTGTGTTTGACCATCCTCCAGTCGCCCTAGTATTCTACCCCTCATAACGTCATCAATATGTATTCTTTGAGCCATTTTCAACACACTGTCACCATTAGCACGTCTGAAAACGTCTGCACACTTACTCGCTGCACCGTACTCTGACATGCACCAACACACCTCTGCGCATGTGGACTGCTGCCAGCGCCACCGTGCGACGACCGCAGGTCAAATTGACCGCATGGTCATACCCCGAGGTAATTTCAACCTCCAAACCGCCCACCAGAGCGTTGTTTCACAATGTATCAGCATTATCTTTAATTTATGAGCATGGGTGTAGTTTAGTTACACCGTTCGTCCAAAAACTTCCAGGACTGAATTCATTTCTGGCGTGTAAGCGAAATCAGCACAGTTAACTACGGCGCCATCTTGAATTAACAGCCGGCCGCTTCAGTCCGGAACCGCGCGACTGCTACGGTCGGAGGTTCCAATCCTGCCCTGGGCATGGATGTGTGTGATGTCCTTAGGTTAGTTCTAAGTTCTAGGGGACTGATGACCTCAGATGTTAAGTCCCATAGTGCTCAGAGTCATTTGAACTAACAACTGTACACTATAAATTTACGAGAAGTTTTCAATAAGTAATGCTACACATTTTTTCTCGGCCAATTTCAGTTGAAAAAGTGCGGAATTTGTTGTGGGACATCGAGAAATTCTTGCTTCAGCCACTATTGTTTCATAAAATTCTGATAGGTAGCCGCGCTATATCAAGTTTTCAAAATGACATCTGTAACTGGGGGTGCATTAGAAGTAGAGAGTTGTCATTGAGTTTCTTTTGGTGGAAAACCAGAGCATAGCAAATATTCATAGGCGCTTGCAGAATGTCCACGGGGACCAGGCCGTGAACAAAAGCACGATGAGTCGTCGGGCGAGGCGTCTGTCATCATCGCAGCAAGGTCGCGCAAATCTGTCCGGCCATCCGCACACAGCTGTGACTCCTGCAATACTGAAACGTGCGGACACTCTCATTCGAGGTGATCGATCACAATCAAACACTCGCTGCTCAACTGGACATCTCTGTCGGTAGTTCTGACATACTCGTCCACCAATTAGGGTACTCAAATGTGTGTGCTGGTTGGGTTCCTCTTTGCCTTGCAGAACACCGTAAAGAACATGTGTTTGACCCGGTGAAGGTTGCACTCCATGGGAAGTAGTACGTGGTTGATGGGGAGGTTACTGATGCAGCAAGACGCTGGTTCCTACGTCGACCAGCAGTGGTCATGCGGGCATACATGCCCTCCCTGTAGGATGTTGAAAGGCCGTCACATTGAAAGAAGATCATATTGAAAAATACGATTTTGCAGTGAAAAGAGCAGGGAATTGTACAGTGTATTGTAATCCTGAATAAAATCAACCTGCTTTCAGAAAAAAGTGTCATATTACATATTGAAGGCCCCTCGTTCATTCGATCGGAGATAGCGTGCAACGTTGTTGTCATAAATCGCAGAAGAGAAACGAACTGAACATCTGAAGTGTTCAAGGCATTCTCTAGAACGTTTGGAAGAAAAGGTAAGTGTGTGAAATTTGTCCCGCACACCTTGACTCTCGCACTAAGACGGATAAGTAGGCTGATTAGGTTTTTATGTTGGTAACGCCACGTAGTGCTCTGTATGAAAATCGCTGACTGCGCTGTGTGCAGTCTGTGGCTGGTTGGACACACTGTTGGAATATTCGCTTGTGTAGAGTTGGGCAGTTGGATGTGAACAGCGCGTAGCGTTGTGCAGTTGGAGGTGAGCCGCCAGGAGTGGTGGATGTGATTAAGGTAAGTACGTTGTTTGTTCTCTATCAAAATCTTTCATTTGGTGACTATGCATGTCAGTAGTTAGTGCCTTCAGTAGTTAGAATCTTTTATTCAACAGGCAGTACTGGCACTCGCTGTATTGTAGTAGTTAGAGTAACGAAGATTTTTGTGAGGTAAGTGATTCATGAAAGGTGTAAGGTAGCAGATTTTGCACCTTACATGATGCTAAATCAGTACTAATACACCGAATAATAATTGATAATTGGCCCACCGGTAGGAGAGAATGGACACAGAAAAGGAAATAGTGTGTGTCATGTCACACTAACGAGATGGGCTCAGAGGCTGGAACACAGCCGGAACCCCTAAGGAAGGTGTTTATGTCATGTCAAACTAACGTGATGGCCGCGGCCGGACCCCTTTGTCGGCTGGCGCTTCAGACCACCAAAGACGTTCTGAGAGGGTGGGCCATCACAACAAGAAGCCAGAAGGAGCTATATGCGAAAGAGAGAAAGACGATTTCGCGCCACAGTGGAAAATTTGCGGAAGACTGACGGGATTTGCGCAGAGCGCGTAGAGATACGTGTTAAGTTTGGCGGCAACTGTAACCGCGGGAGAATTCTGTGTCGTGGTTTGGTACAAACGCGCATGGATACATGGAAGTCTGCTTAGTGATTGGCTACCAACGCGCACGGATCCATGCGGCGAAGAACGGCGAGGTTTGCAAAAACTCTGAAGGTGGACTCTGGGGTCGGCTGTGGAGGAGAGCAGTCGCGATGTTTGGCTGCCCTGCTTGGAGAGCGTGGAGAGAAGTAGGTTGGAGAAGTTACCGGCATTGAGTCCAGTGGTTACTATCAAAGTCTGAATAGTTTAGAGCATAAGATTCAAATGGCTCTGAGCACTATGGGACTCAACATCTTAGGTCATAAGTCCCCTAGAACTTAGAACTACTTAAACCTAACTAACCTAAGGACATCACACATACCCATGCCCGAGGCAGGATTCGAACCTGCGACCGTAGCAGTCCCGCGGTTCCGGACTGCAGCGCCAGAACCGCTAGACCACCGCGGCCGGCTAGAGCATAAGACTCCACACACGTAGCATTATCTGTTCCTCTGAGGAGAGAAACAGATTTGTACTAACTTGTGGTGTTCATTTGCAATCTGGAGTGTACCTCTGCTGCCGCGCACTTGAGTCGACCAACTACTCTTGGCATATGTGCAAGTAGCTGAGTATTGACTAGTGACGGACTCCGCAATTGAACACTTACGTACAAGAGTTTACGGGCGCAATCCACGTCCACGTTGGAGATAACAGCCAAGCTCGCTCACGGGAAAGACGGCATCACGACGTTGGCTGGGCCGACCGTCGTAATCATCACGGAGAATTACTGTGATATTAGCAATCATCAGCCGAAGTATGGCACTGTAATTCTAAATGAGTTCGTATTCCGCTAGCTCTTTGACTGGCGCTCTCTGAGTCTGTGTCCGTTCAGATAGAACTGCAATAGAGTCACTTGCGGGTTCAGAGTTGACTTAAGTAGTTAGGAAAAGAGGATACATTGTGCCAATGATAGGTTAGTTAGGTTAGCGAGTGTATTGTATTGTCATTTTATGCTAGAAATATTGCTCATCCTGTTCTGAACAAATCTTAATTTGGTATCATATGCTAATCACCGCATTATTGATTTCGTAGCTAGCAATCAACATATTTTTGTTTAATAATTAGAGTGTAATGATAATTTACATGCAAACGATACTGGGGGCATAACCGCGCGTTTAAACAGAGCCAACTTAAGTCAGATAGCAACTCAAGGTCGACTAAGACTACCAATAAATATTTTTCACTATATCGATGATTATACAATAAACCCCCGTACGTTGCAAAGGTATAGGTTATTGTTAGTCAGGGCCATTCTTTTGTAGAGATTATTGAAAGTCAGATTGAGTTTCACTAAAAATATTGTGTGTCAGTTTAGTGATGATCAGAATAAGTAAAGAGAAAACTAAGCACGTTGAGTTTTGCTCAGCTGTTTCTGTATCAAATAACGTAGTTCACCAGCAGAGTCATTCTTAATTTTTCGAAGGGGGCGTTTCAATAGTTTCGCATGGTTGTGTGAGCATTATGTGCGTTGCTATCAAGTGAAGGAGAGAGAGGGGGGGGGGGGCCTTCCTCTTGGTCCCCCTTATACTTCCATTTCTTTTCCAAAGTTTTCCTTTCACTTCCATCACAGCGTCTTCGAGATACATGCTGAACAATAGCGGTGATGAGGTGCAACTGTCGCTTTCGCCCATCTTATCACCAAATTATCTTTCTTATCATCTCTAGGATCCTGTAGAACTAGATTATTCCATACGACTAAGAATTGTGTGAACACAAAATTAATTTTAAAAGTCCCATTTTAGGACTTTGAATGCCAGACATACGATGATGTCGATCGGGAACATATCACATTCTACCTGTTACCAGATATAAGACGCATATTGGCAAATAACTAAGTACACTTAGTGGTGCACGAAGGCGTACTTTACCATCGCGAAACTCACACTGATTTACTCAGGGCTGCGTCACTGGATTTACCTGACACACCCATCTGTGCTATGCGTACTTTGGGGCTGTGACGTACTTAGACAAAATACAGGAAAGATACTTATTTAACACCACATCCTGGTAGATTAGGTTAGTCCTACCGGACGATAAAGTTACTTTATTCGAGCGAGAAATTGAATAATACTTACTCGAGCTTCATATCCTTTCCAAATGTTCAGACTGAAAGCAGGGCTGACGCTGGTTTCCATGGAGCAAGCTTCAATCAATTAATTTATAAACTGATTAACATTAAATCAACTACGTTTGCTCTGGGTCACTGCAAAGTTATTTCTCTGACTCGCATCAGATTAGATTCAAAGAAAAACCATCGTATGAATATTAGATTAATTACTGAAAACCAATTAATTAAATCAGATGACTCTGCCCACAGTCAGTCACATACTATCTCTAGCAGAGGAGACAAGGAATGGAAAATGGAAACTCAGAAATATAACACGGAAACGTAATAAACGATTTAGAAGACAATCTGAGCAGCCCTCTTAGATTGTTTGCAGATGATGCTGTCATGTACCAACTTGTAAAGTCATCAGATGACCAAAACGTATTGCAAAATGATTTAGATAAAATACTACTATGGTGCAAAAAGTGACAATTGAATGTAAATAATGAAAAGTGTGAAGTCATCCACGCAAGTACCACAACGAATCCATTAAATTAAAATCAACAAAATACTTAGAGATTACAATTACGGATAACTTAAATTGGAACGATCGCATAGATACTGGTAATGTTGCGGGGAACTCAAACCAAAGACTGTGATTTACTGGTAAAACACTTAGAAAATGTAACAGGTCTACTAAAGAGACTGCTCACACTACGCTTGTCCGCCCTCATCTGGAATACTGCTGTGCGGTGTGGGATCTGCATCAGATGGGATTGACAGTGGACGCTGGAAAAGTTCAAAGAAGGCCAGCTCGTTTCTTATTATTGCGAAATAAGGTAGGGAGTGCCATATCATACACGAACTGGAGTGGCAGTCATTAAAACAAAGGTATTTTTGACTGTGGCAGAAGTTTCGCACGAAATGTCAGTCACCAACTCTCTCCTCAGAATGTGAAAATATTTTGTTGCTACCCATCCGCACTGGAAGAAGTGATCATCATAATAAAATAAGAGAACTCAGAGCTAGCACTGAAAGATTTAAGTGCTTGTTTTTTCCGCGCGCTGTTCAAGTGGAACGGTAGAGAAGTAGCTTAAAGGTGTTTCGATGAAACCTTTGCCAGGTACTTAAATGTGAATTGCAGAGTAATTTTTTATGTAGATGTAAAATAAACAAATAGGAAAAAGAAACACAAGACTATACATATACACTTAGTGTACCTACAGCTATACGTAACGTAAAGTATAAGTTGATAAATGACAGTATTTGCTCATTAAAGTGCCGCAGTGGCTGTCTAACGAAACACACTACTGCTCATCCTCCTCCTCATGACCGAAAATGCAGACGTTACGACCAATAGAGGTGTAAATAAATATAGAATGGCTGTAGGTAGCTCAATAGAGCCAGTGAAACGGCTCGCATTCAGCCGTTTCAAAATGTGCAGCATCAATCTCTCTAACACGCGAGGATTCGCTGCATTTAATCTCTCAACACCTTCCGAGAAACAAGAATAAATACCCTTGTCTCCTCTCAGTACCGAACATTTTTTTTCTTTTAACTTCGAAAACCATGTCATGTGTAGCTGGCAACCGCCAAGGCGAATAACGCTGTTGGACGGGTTCTAAACGGCAGGTAAACCGAGAAGTATATTAGCGACAACGGCGCGCAATTCGCGACGTGGCAAGGAAACGAGGCCACTGCGAGGAGGCAACAACTACAGTCCACATCTCGAAATAACGCCCTTCTTAACACAGGGCAGAGCTCGTGGTGAGGGGAATCAGCACTTGTTGGTTTTTCGTTCTCGATGCCGCTCAAAACTTAAGGTTCAAATACGTGGTTGCTTTTGATGAAAATAACTAAAGACAGCCCTCTGCTTACCATGACCGGTCTCTGCGAGTGGCTTATATGATTCGTGAAACAAATCCCACAAGAGAGAACGAAGCACTGTAAAAAGGAAGAGCATTCCAAAGCTTAATTATGAAAGCGAAAGAAAGAAACCGCCGACAAAAATTTTCGTTGACATTAGTGAAGATACATATCGGATATTTTATGCTCGTCCGTAAACTGCACCGTTCCTTCGTGTCCTTCGGTGATTCAGTCAGAGTGGCACAGACTGCGAAAGGTGTATGTTGTTGTCACGAGGACGAATGAGGATACGCTTATATGCTTGCGTATAGAGTTTTTTTTCTGTACATTTCGGTCATATCTGGCGTAATACAGCCCCACAAGCAGTTCAGTTTTGACGATGTGCATGACGCGAACCGAATGAGGAGCCTGAAGGTGAAGCTTCGTATTTGATGTGTCTGTGTACCCGTGCAGAGAACTCAAATGATCGAGTGATTTTGTTCCTCCTGCTATGGACGTATAGTGCTAACAAGAATAAATACTGTTTCTTTGTTTCTTTTAGGTGATCATCACGATTTTTCTACTTTGTGCATACAAATTACATCGTCTGAATGCCTATATCTCTTATTTATATGTTCTTCCATCATTTCCTCTCTGATAACTTTTATCTACTCTTGCAGGCGATAAAGGAGTTTTGTTGTAATGGTGTACCTCATCTACATCTACATGGATACTCTGCAAATCACACTTAAGTGCCTGGCAGCGGGTTCGTCGAACCACCTTCAGAATAATTCTCTATTATTCCAATCTCGAACAACGCGGAAGAAAGGAACACACATATTTTTCCGTGCGAGCTCTGATTTCCCTTCTGTTTTACAGTCGTATTGACCAACTAGGATCACACTAACAACTTCAGTTCCTCTTCTTCTTGTTATTTCCTATTTTTCAGTATTCCCTCATTTTCTCCCCATGAACCCTCTTCCTTTTTTCTGTCCATGTTGTTCCAGATTTTTTATTACTTGTGCTTTGAAAGCCTTTCAAATTTAGTATTTTATTTTTAAAAAGATTTATTTCTGCTATTTCTGATTCTTTGATGTTTCTTTCTGGATCTTTCCTTACTTCTGTAATCCATGCTATAGTAGATTTCTTCTTCCAGAAATATAGGGGTATTTGTTTTCCATCCATTCGATAGAGGTGTCCGAGAAAGGTTAATCCTCGTTTGGCCATTACTTCAGACATTTTCTCTACATTTTTGTAGATCTCCTCACTTGTTTCTCATTTTCCAGACATCTGCGGTTTTTATTGCACCCATTATTTTCTAATAATCCTTCTTTCCAGTACCTTTAGTTTGTCCATCTTATAGTTCATCGTTAGACATTTAGACAGATTCTGATCGTACCACTGTGGTGTAGTGTTTTAGTTTTGTTTTTCTAGATATACATTTCTTGTTGTAAATATTTTTGGGCAAACCATATGCTCTTTGTTTGTTAGTTCTTACAGCTACTGCAGTTTTTTCTTGTCCATTCTGTTGTATAGTTTCTTCAAGATATTTAAATTTATTTACTCGCTCATTTTGGCTATTTGTTTTTCTATGAATTTGGGAAATTTTTTATATTTCTCATGGATTTCGTTTCTTCAACTGAAATTTTGAGACCAATTCTGTTCGCTATTTTTTCCAAAAGGTCTATCTGAATGCCTGTTTCTGGAGGTTTTCAGAAAGTATTGAAAAATCATCCGCGAAAGGCAAGCAGTTTACCTTAATTCCATTTGTTTTCCTTCCCAGAGTTGTTGGTTCAATTTTGTGGTTTTTCAGCTCCGAATTCCAGATCCTTACAATTTTTTCTAAAACACAAGTAAACAGTAGAGGTGATAAACCATCACCTTGTCTAACACCAGTTTTTATTTCAAATGGCTGAAATACTTCCCCCATAAATTTTACTTTAGATATTGTATTTGTTAGTGTTTCACGAATTATATTTGCTAATTTTGATTTAACACAAAATTCTCTAATGACTTTATCTGTTGTTTCTCTGTCTATACATTATAATGCTTTCTTGAAATCGGTAAATGACACTATTATTGGTTTGCTCCCAGTTGTTCGTCTAAAGTATCTACCACTCTATTCAGGAGAATTTTTAGTAATATTTTGTTTGCCACTGGGAGAAGTGACACTCCTCTGTAATTATTGACATTCTGTTTGTCTCCCTTTTTATGTAGCGGGTGGATTAATACTGTTTTCCATTCAACTGGAATCTTTTCAGTTTTCTAAATGTTCTCAAAAATCAGCTATAGATCCTATATGATTTTTGGTTCTGACCACTTCAATAATTATGCTGTAATGGAGTTTTCACCACTTGTTATATTGTTTTTGAGTGTTTTGAAGGTTTCATGAATTTCTAACTCTGGTGGTGGGAAATCTTCCTCTATATTTTGAGGTGTAACTGGAAATTCTAATTTATCTCTTGGAACTGGGCAGTTTAACAGCTTTTCAAAAAATTTTGCTAAAATTTCACAATTTTCTTTGTTATTTAATCCCATTTTACCATTTTCATCTTTGAAACAAATTCTTGGTGCCAGATATCCTTTAAGTATGTGTTTAAAAGTTTGGAAAAAAATTGTAGTATTATTTTTGGTGAAATTTTTTTCTATTACAATAAGCTGAGAATTTTCAAAGTTTCTTTTGATTTTCCGGATTATTTTTGCTGTTTCTTTTCTTTCTTTGTTGTCTGAATTGTTCAAGGTCTTCCTCTTTTTTCGAACATCTCAATTTTCTCCATTTTTTGAGCTCTTCGTATTAGAGCTTCTTCACACTCCTCATTCCACCATGTCTTCTTTTTATTCTTGGCCAATCCTAAAGTTTTCTTTGGTGCTTGAGCTATTTGCATCTGGAGTTAACGCCAACACCTTTTCCTGTCTCAATTTCTTCTCTAAATTTTTCTATATTTTCATTTGTAATCTTAGCTGTAGTGGTGTTGTATCTGATCACTTTCTTGGTTGCCTTTTTTGTTTTAGATGGGAGAAATATTATCTTAATCTTAGAGATATAATGATCAGAATCGAATTCCCGATTTCTGACTATTTAAAATTTATAGTTTCTGTGATATACTTTTTAGATATGGCTACGTGATCCAGTTGAAATTCCCCTAGGTTTGGATTTGGATGTCTCCAAGTTTTTGCTTTTCTTGGTAGTTTGCGGAAATGTGTTGACATGAGTTTTAACTGGCAGAGGTTGAAAATACCGCTTCAGTTGTAAAATACTTTTTCACACGACCGGTTTCGGACTGTTATAAACCCATCCTCAGGTGTTGTAGTAGCTGTGCTGTGGTCCCCGAGCGCCGCGTGTACCATGCGTGGTGTGCTGCCTATGAGCGCATAGGCAGCACATGCGTCGCTCGGGGACCACAGCACAGCTACTACAACACCTGAGGATGGGTTTATAACAGTCCGAAACCGGTCGTGTGAAAATAAAGTAATTTACAACTGAACCGGTATTTTCAACCTCTGCTCAGTTGCGGATGTTCTGCCCACAGGATTGTTTGTAGTTTTAACTAGAACATTTTGCACATATTGATCAGTCTTTCACTCTTTCTGTTTGTTCTTGAGTGTGATGGATATTCACCTACAATAGTCCTAAATTTCTTTTCCCTCCCAATATGTGCATTGAAGTCACCAAGAAGTATTTTAACGTTCTTTTTAGTTATGACAGAAATTTCAGATTCCAAAAGATCCCAGAATTGATTTACTTTCTCTAGATTTCTTCTGTTGTCCGCATTTATAGGTGCATGGCAGTTTTGAGGGTGTAACTTTTATTCTTGCATTTTATTGTTAACATGGATACTCTTTCTGAATTCGATCTAAATACTGTTACAGTGTCTACGGTTTTTTGTTTGCATAAAATGCTGTTCCAAACCTCGGCTTGTTTTCCATTATTCTCACTGCTGGTTTCCCTTTATAAATTCTATAACGCTGTGTATAAACTACATTCTCATCTAAGAAGCGTGTTTTTTGAACTGCTATAATCTGTATATCGTTCTTCTGCAGAAATAATTCTAATTCCTTTTGTTTCCCAATTTTCAGGACCGAATTTACATTTAATTTTCCCAAGTAGTACTTCTTCTTGAACTGAAGTTTGGAAGGCTTTTCAATATATTCCATCTCTTCTTCACCGCAATTGTTGGGACTCCCCAGAATCCTAGGTCCCATTGCATTACATGATGTAATGGTGGATTACCTCGTCAGAGGAACCCCCTGGGGTAAAGCATCCATTGTGCGAACTAACCATTTTGCAACTTGAAGCTGTAAATTTTAAAGAGTAGGGAATCCAGAGTCATCTCTGAATTCCCAATGTAAGACCAGGTTGTTAGCCTGGAATATTAGTTATTCAGCCGCCACTAACGTGTGGCACAGACTCTTTCGGGGTGCCGCCACTAACATATTGAAGCGTCGTGCCCTCTGTCCATTTTGGCCTTGGACAAGAGGCTGCCTCTTCCGCCAGCTCCGCCGTACCGAAGTCCATCTTCTCCGCCTTCGCTGCCGTTGAGGTCTTCACCGTATCCCTGGCAAGGGGCCCTCACAAGGTACTATCACCCGGGCCAGGTGAACCAAGGTTTTTTTAACGAGGTTGTACTCCTCCCCCCCCCCCCCTCCTCCTCCTCAACCGCCTTGGGCCCGGCTATGGCGGAGTTTCCCTTATTTTATTATAATGATTTTTTCACCCTACGTATGTCAGCATCAACAAAATATTTTCACATTCGGAGGAGAACGTTGGTGATTGAAATGTCGTGAGAAGATTCCACCACAACGAAAAAGCACCCCAAATCCTGTACCATGTCAGTGACACTCGCTCTCCTATTTATCGATAGTACAAAACATGTTGCTCTCCTTTCAACTTTCTCGATGTACTCCGTTAATCTTCTCTAGTAAGAATGGTTCAAATGGCTCTGAGCACTATGGGACTTAACATCATGGTCATCAGTTCCCTAGAACGTAGAATACTTAAACCCAACTAACCTAAGGACATCACACAACACCCAGTCATCACGAGGCAGAGTCTAGTAAGAATCCCACATCGCGCAGCAGTACTCCAAAAGGAGACGGAGAAGCCTGGTGCAGGCAGTCTCTTTAACAGATCTGTTGTATCTTCTAAGTGCTCTGTCAATAAAACGCAGTCTTTGATTGGCCTTCCCCCAAAACATTTTCTACGTGTTCTTTCCAATTTTAATTGGTCGTAATCGCAATTCTTAGGTATTTTGTTGAATTTACTGCGTTTAGACTTGACTGATTTATCGTGTAATCGAAGCTTAACCCATTCCTTTAAGCACTCATTGGATAACCCCAAACTTTTCAATTTTGAGGGTCGATTGCTGATTTCAGCACCAAACAGATTACTTTTCTAAACCGTTTTGCAGTTTGTTTTGTTTGATGATTTTACTAGACGATAAACGACAGTATCATCTGCAAGCAACCTAATACGGCTGCTCAGAATGTCTCCTAAACCGTTTGCTTAGATAACGAAGAGCAGGGGGCATGTAACGCTACTTTGGGGAACGTCAGAAACCACTGCTGTTTTACTCAAAGACTTTCTGTCAGTCCCTACCAACTGCGACCTCTCTGACAGTAAAACACGATTCCAGTCGCATAACTGAGACGATATTCCATATGTACGCAATTTGACTACAAGCCGCTTGTGAGTTACACTGTCAAAAACCATCTAGAAATCTAGATTTATTTACCTCTATACTCCGCAAGTTAACTTAGGGTGTGAAGCTATTTCGGGCACTGAAAGTGTTACACTCGTAGTTTATCTCAACAATAAACAGAATAAGTTGGCCGAAGTGGCCGAGTGGTTCTAGACGCTACAGTCTGGAACCGCGCGACCGCTACGGTCGCAGGTTCGAATCCTGCCTCGGTCATGGATGTGTGTGATGTCCTTAGGTTAGTTAGGTTTAACTAGTTCTAAGTTCTAGGGGACTTAAGACCTCGGAAGTTGAGTCCCATAGTGCTCAGAGCCATTTGAACCAGTAATCAGAATACCGCTATTCATACAAATATCTATCATAAGTTGGCTTCACAACATATGAAAGCCCACTAGTATAGCGGCATAATGCTGTCATGCTCTGTAAGAGCGAAGCTGAGACCTTCTGCGGCGGTGTAACTGGCCATATTTCCCTCCACTAAAAAATTGACGATTTGTTCTAGCCTCGGGATGTGTCGTACCTACCGAACCCTTCTTCTAGTCAAGTTGTGCTATAGATTTCTTGTCTCCTCAGTTCTGTTCAGTTCCTCCTCGTTAGTGGTGTGATCTACCCATCTAGCATTCAGCATTCTTCAGTAGCATCACATTCCCAAAGCTTCTGTTCGCTTCTTATCTAAACTGTTTATAGCCCACGTTTTACTTCCATACATGGGTGCACTCGAGACAAATACGTTCAGAAAAGACTTCTCTTCACTGTAGAAACATGTTTATAACGACGACAAATATATAGACAAATAGTGAAATGATTAAGTGCTAATGTTCTTTAGATTTGAAACTTCCTGGCAGATTAAAACTGTGTGCCGGACCGAGACTCGAACTCGGGACCTTTGCCTTTCGCGGGCAAGCGCTCTACCAACTGAGCTACCCAAGCACGACTCACCCCCCGTCCTCACAGCTTTACTTCTGCCAGTACCTCGTCTCCTACCTTCCAAACTGTACAGAAGCTCTTCCGCGAACCTTGCAGAACTAGCACTCCTGAAAGAAAGGATACTGCGGAGACATGGCTTAGCCACAGCCTAGGGGATGTTTCCAGAATGAGATTTTCACTCTGCAGCGGAGTGTGCGCTGATATGAAACTTCTTTAGATTTGCTGAAAACAGTGTCTGAAAGAAGTGAGGGATAACTCTCCCAGCTGTCTTCGTTTCCTACCAACCCCAATGCGAAATCGTTTGGTATCTACCTGACGAAAAAATATTATCAATATGTATAACTCTAGACTGATATTTACGGAACTGAGCATACGTTATACGTTGGGGGGCGGGGAGATGCAAGTTCATTTGTGCAAACGGTGAGACCGTTGCAATTTCTTACTAAATAGAGCACGTAGTGTACAAATTAGCACAATATTTCCGTTTTCCGACTTCCTACCATTCACTACTCTTTTTTGATTTTGACTTTAAGTAGAATGATGAAACGCTCATGTTAAAAAAAAAAAAAAGCGTTTCATTCCTGAAATATCACCTGCCTTACAGCTCATTCTCAGCTAAGGGAGCAGTGGCAGCTGCGAACTGATTGTGGGGAAAGGTGCCTTTCACATGCCTCACGCGATAACCTTCGACCACTGCGTGGGTGTCAGTACCAAGGTGACAGCTTTACACTGTTTGTCTAATGTTCCGCATTTTTTGTTTCGTACGTTAATTTAAAATAAACGAATGTTTATTCAAAAGGAAAAATTATTTAATATTGACGTTTTACTTCGTTATTGAGAACACGGTATTTGGAACTGAAGACTGCAAAATCTTTTCACTGCTTTTGTCAGATAATTTATCTGTTGTGCTGAATTGCGAACGTAAGATAACGTGCCCCACGGTTATTAAGTGCATCCGTTTTAGAAATGGCAATTTTTTGGTGTGGTTCTTCTTCGCTGGGCACAATTAAAAGATTATTACGTAATAACTATGCTGTGCCGGCCGCGGTGGTCTCGCGGTTCTAGGCGCGCAGTCCGGAACCGCGCGATTGCTACGGTCGCAGGTTCGAATCCTGCCTCGGGCATGGATGTGTGTGATGTCCTTAGGTTAGTTAAGTTTAAGTAGTTCTAAGTTCTAGGGGACTGATGACCTAAGATGGTAAGTCCCATAGTGCTCAGAGCCATTTGAACCATTAGAATAACTATGCTGTCAAGTTCTTATACTGGAAAAGTTATAAAGCAATAATTTCGAAAAACAGGTACCGGTGAAATCCCTGAGTTTAAAATTTAATTCTCGATGTGGTTCTGAGTGCGATAACAGATAACACACCTTCTTTATGAAGACAGTCATCTGTTGTCTTTAACAGTCCTTGATATTTTGAATTCCCTACGTACCTCACGTTCGCCTCTTTATTGCGAACAACGTTTGACGGTTATCACTAGCTTGACTTCCTACTTCGATGTGTTTCAAAGCGTTATCTCTCTCGTACACTAATTGGGGCAACTATGAAGTCCGTGACAATAAGACCAGGTGTTGTGATAGGAACTTCGTGTTTCAGTTGTGCTGAACCTGACACACAATATTTACACGAGCATATTGTGACGAATGCAGTTTAGTGAACTAGTGTGGTTGTGTGGAACTATTCTTCTTTGTTTGGCCTTCAAGAGGAGGAGGAGGAGGTGGAGGAGGAGGAGGAGGAGGAGATTAGTGTCTAACGTCCCGTCGACAGCGAAGTCATTAGAGACGGAGCACAAGCTCGGATTAGGGAAGGATGGAGAAGGAAATCGCCCGTGCCTTTCGGAAGGAACCATCCCTACATTTGTCGTGTTCTAATAAGGGAAATCATGGAAAACCCAATACAGGATGACCGGACGCGGGTTTGAACCGTCGTCCTCCCGAATGTGAGTTCATTGTGCTAACCACTGAGCTATCATGCTCGGTAGCCTGGGCTCCGACAATTAATTCTAGTTCATGCAAGAAAAAAAATGGTCAGTTTCCTCCTCCGTAGCTGAAGTAACTAATACAGACTTGTTTGGTATCCCATATCCCTCGACTTGCAGATAGCCATTACTAATACCAGTGGTATAAGCAATTTTCACCGCCAATATTCAGCAGGCAAAGCGTGTTGTTGGCGTATAGTTTTTGATCATCGAACTTCATGCTCTAACGTCTTCGACTGAATTTCAAACATATACTCTGTGCCGCACGATGCGAAATCATGTGACACTTTGTTAGCGATGCGTGCGTCACACGCTTGCGTTAAGCTCAGCGGTCCCCTTGCCGGTATTGAGGAGATGTTTTCTTTGTAGCGGCACCTGGTTTCATTCTCTCCCTTCTCCTCATCCATAACAGCATAGGTACAAAACTACACTACACAATCACTTACCACAGCCATTCACACGACCCAGATAAACACATGACACTTCGTAATAGACCTCAGGAAAATGCCAAATCACCTGCTAGATTCCCGCATCAGCCCCCCAACATTTCCAGAGAATGAGTCCTCAAGTAAATATTTAGGCCAATAGCATGATTCCTTAAGTTCTGCGTAACACCCCAGTCCTTACAGGCTTGACCACCATGGTTGGTAGAGTAGTGGATGGATTTGTTGGGCTGACCTCCTTGTAACCCCGACCTGAACATCTCTGGGACGCACTAACGTGTAGACTGAATCTCACGTCTGCTGGGGCAAGGTTTCACCGTGATTCGGGAAGAACAAAAATTAATTTCCACCTTCAGTGTGTCAGACGGATGTAGACAGTCTACCCGCTCCATTACATGCTGTAACAATATGTAAAGAAATAGTAACAGACGTGATATGAATGTACTGCATCTTCAGATTTTACCATAGATTATCTATGGCCTGTGTTTATAGTACATCATTCATATTATGACCTGTATATGTCTCACTACTGACAGGTATTTTTCTTGGAGACTAGTAGGGCTGGCATTCAGTGCTGTGACGTCACTGAGTTACTTCAGTGAAAAGTAGCTGTTCCTACGTGTGGAGAGCTGGCAACGGCCAGGAGAACATTATCACCACACGCCTTCCATACGGCGTCTGAATGATTCTCTGTTAGAGGATGACAGGGCAGCCGGGTGCCATCACGAAGTCCTTAGGGCTGGAAAGTGGAGATCATATTTTGTTTCGTAAGTAAAACAAAAAATTCTTTTGATTGTAATTCCCCACCAGTCTGGAGTTTGCGGTGTGTTTGCCCGTGTCAAACAACTTACAGAGAGATCGGCAGTGGAAATGTATACAAGAATGGAAAGCGCTAGATTTAAATGCCGCTCTGTCACCCCTAATTAATCTGGGGTGGTAGTGGTGACGAAAAATCACACCTATTTTTATTTCCAAACATGAACCATAACGAGAACTTAGGGGATTCAATGATATCAGACAATTACAGAAAAATAAAATAAAGCAAAGGGTGAACTCAGGATCAAATTAGTGGAAGTAAAAGCTCTGCTGAATCAATAAATTTATTATGAACTTCAGACCAATGCTGAATAAAAACACAAATGAACCATTTACAAATTACCCTCCTATGTAGGATTGGCAGTGAATAGTGTCAAAATCTGTACAAAATGCGATCTCTCATACATTGAGTGACCGACTGACATCGACACAAAACAAAAAATAAGAAGAATCACTACACTCCAAAGTACCGTGAAACCTCAGTGGAAACAGCAGTTGCACGTGATCCAGCTATTTAACACTACTCCTAACGCAGGGCGAAGCAGGAGCGATCTCACCGTACTGCTGCTGCTGTGGCTGCGGTCTCCGGAGGGCAATGGCGCTGCGTTTGAATCCGGGTGTGGCGGCTCGGAAATTACACTCCTACAGTACTTGGACACCAGACTGCTGTCCTTAAACTTCTCAAATTGCGACAATCTTCTCATGAGCAAAGAGCTGACACGGCTCACGTCCTCTCAGAATGAAAGCCCAAAACGGAAGACCTCGACAGAGAGTCGAGCAAGATCGCTCTTCGCCTCTGTTTTCCCCACCAAAGCTTTACCGAGCAAATCACATCCCTAGAAACGTTCAGAATACCCAGTTTCCCAGTGCGGACCAATGTACGGCCTGGGAATCGAACTATTATCCACAATTCTTCCCTTTCTACCAAATTTCACGAGTAAACTCCACCCAAGCCACCTGGGAAGATCCACAACTGCGGGCAACAACAATTTTCTCGGTATTTTTAATTCCTCAGGAACTCCTGGCCTGCCCCACTTCAATTAATGGTTCAAATGGCTCTGAGTACTATGGGACTTAACATCTGAGGTCATCAGTCCCCTAGAACATAAAACTACTTAAACCTAGCTAACCTAAAGACATCACACACATCCATGCCCGAGGCAGGATTCGAACCTGCGACCGTAGCGGTCGCGCGGTACCAGACTGAAGCGCCTAGAACCGCTCGGCCACACCGTCCGGCCCACTTCAATTACTCGAAGGCGTAAAATTAGTGGAACATAGGACAGAGCACGCCCAGCGAGGCACTGCTCTGTTTTGTAAACACTTGAGGTTACACACCTGGAGACGCGCTGTCAGGCTGCTGGCCGAGCACTGTCCCCGGTGCCTCGCATATAATGCATTGACGCGAAGTCTGATAAGTACAAAATCGCTCAATTCTCCCTGTATTACATAGCCAGTGTGCCGACGCGTTTCCACAGACATTTCATACATCGTAATCGAGAGTATTACACCAACAAACGACAACTAATTATCTACAAAACGATTGTGCCGCTGTCAGTCGTTGTTATTGACCTAAAGTGCTCGCAAAGTGATTATAGTCACTTTAAACAGACTGAAACGTCCCCTTAGAAAAATTATACATGACTGTGCTTAAACTGACACACAATATTTTTAGCGCAACGCATCCCTACAAAAGAATGGCCCTGACTAACATTAACCTATACGTTTCACAAATCACTCACCTCACAAAAATCTTCGTTACTCGAACTACTGCAATACAGCGAGCGCCACTACTGCCAGCTAAATAAAAGATTCAAACTACTGAAGGCACTAACTACTGATAGGCACAGTTAGCAAAAGAAAGATTTTGATAGAGAACAATCAATGTATTTACCTTAATATTGTTCAAAAGTCATATATATATCAGTCCATGTCATCCAGTCTTACAAATTTACTCTTTCTTAATGAGACACGTCCAGATCGTCCGCTCTCAAAATTCCGCCATCTCACTTCCCCACATCCACCACTGCTGGCGGCTCACCTCCAACTGCGCAACGCTACGCGCTGTTAACAGCCAACAGCCAACAGCCCAGCATTACAATAGCGAATATTACAATAATGCCACCCAGCCACAGACTGCACACAGCACAGCCAGTGATTTTCATACAGAGCGCTATAAAAACATAAACAGCCTACTTACAAGACTCATGTAAGGGGCAAGACTGTTGCCACCTTACATCATATGTAGTGAGAATTATGTCAATTTTCTGAAAACTAGAAGACAATTGAAACTGAACTTTACCTTTGGAACGGCTGGGCAGTTATTACCCGTCTGAAATATCTCTTCTCGTTGTAAATACAGGGTGATTATAATTAAAATTCGAGTTTCAAAACGCTGTAAAAAAAAAAAAAAAAAAAAAAAAGAAAAAGGCTGATGAGAAAGACGTCACATTTGGACGGAACATCATTGAAGAAGGGGGAATCGTTATGGGAAGAAAAAGCTGTAAGTGTCATGACGTGAATGGTTCCGGCTACAAATGACAGATGAATCGCAATACAACGCTATGCTGTGAGTTGCAAATTAAACCGACCATAATGTGACATGCGCATGACTGCACAAGTCTGGCATTCAACAGTTGTGACACTGTCAGTTGGGTAAGTCCATCCACCAAGGCAAGGTCGTACCATATCGAATGAGAAAAATCGATTTTTAACTGTCCTGAGGCCAAAAACCGTATAAAAAGCAACAACGACACCAGTTCTTGATTGTCCCGAGCCAAAAATCACACTAAAACAACAATGAAATTGGATTTCTACTGTCGCGAAACTGGCGTAAGACACGTGCAGTATGCTGTCCTCTGTTTTCTGCCGCAAGTTGAAATGGAGAAACAGCATGTCCCACAACAGATCGGAGTGTATCATGGATTACGTTCAGATTTCGTTGCGCACAGCGTGCTTTAAAGTTCAGCTACAGCTAAATTTGTAATACTAACACCTCTCCCTTTTTCTAAGCTAAACATCTCACTCATTGTGGAGGGATGCTGACTCAGTTTTCAGGATGGCAAATGGGAAGCTGCGGTACAGAAAATGGCCCAGAGATCACCAGTGTGTGTGTGTGTGTGTGTGTGTGTGTGTGTGTGTGTGTGTGTGTGTGAGAAGTGTTATGAAACAATATGAGTATAGTGTGCGTAGTGACTGATAGTTAGACATGAGTGAACGGTGTGGCATTACAGTATTTAATAAGTTATTTTTAAAAAAGTATTGTATACCAGTATTAAATCTAATGATTCTCTCTAACTAGAAGTCTGTAAATATATGTGTATACGAATTAGCTTATTTTAAATTGGTCTAAACTTGTATGCCCTATATCCTTGTAAAACGAGATCTACGGATGAATAAAGCTACTACTACTACTACTACTACTACTACTACTGCTACAGAGCACTGAACACATCTTTCAGATAATGCACAGCCATAAGACACGCGGATTAAGATCAGGTGATGTAGACGGTCAGATTGTAGGGAAATAAATGTAAATGCCGTGTGACTAGGGCCTCCCGTCGGGTAGACCGTTCGCCGGGTGCAAGTTTTTAGATTTGACGCCACTGCGGCGACTAGCGCGTCGATGGGGATGAAATGATGATGATTAGGACAACACAACACACAGTCCCTGAGCGGAGAAAATCTCCGACCCAGCCGGGAATCGAACCCGCGTCCTTCGGATGGCCGATAATTCTAGCATTCCCAAAATGCCTCTGCAGCAGCTGCTTCAGCGACTGTGCAGAGTGCTGAAGAGCGGCATCTTACATAAAAACGATTCTACCCACGCACACAACCACGCTGCTGAAGAAATGGAATGATGTTGATGCGCAACAGACTCCCGTAGCGTTTACCAGTGACGGCACAGGTAACGGTACCCGCAGGAACCATCTCCTCGAAAAAATATGGCCCTACGATACACTATGCTGTCAAGCCGTATCACACAATTACCTTTGCAAAATGAAACGTCATCGGTTGATGTACGAACGATGCCCATACTCCGCAATTATTTGTATTGACATGTCCTTAGAGGTGTAAATGGGCATCGGTTGTCCACAGAGTGTTCCACAGTCATTCATTGTCCACTTCCATGCGAGCAAGCAATTCCAAAGCGAACGTCTGTCTTGTTATAAGGTCAACATGAATCAGCTGCTGGAAATGGATAATTTTGTATGGATAGCAATGTCGGATGTTTCGCAGGATCTTATGCGCCGGGCTCACAGGAATGTCCAACCTTTGGGCAATTTCCCACGCGCTACACGATTGCATACAACCGTCCGACCCCTCCTGCAGCGTTATAGCCACTACTTGTACTGACGTCCAATCAACTGTTTTCCTCCATCTATCACAATGAACATCGAAAAAACCTGTTTTTCCGAATTCTGTAGTCACTTTCTGCTGACCTTTGACAGCGCCTGTTCTCATACCCTTGAGTGTCCGGGACTTCCGCAGAGCTGATGGCGCACAGTCACCGTTCTTGTAAAAGAGCTGTATGAGCCGCACGCGACCTTGCACTGAGCCAGTAACGCCGAACGTCTCAAAAGCAAACTGAGGAACAGCCTTGTACCCCGCGCCTTTTATTTTGCACGCAGCGTCATCGAGTGGTAAAATTTTCATTAAAATGTGCCCTCTTCTTCAATAGTTTTCCGTTCAAATTTGACACCATTCTGAGCAGTGATTCCTTTTTTTTTTTTTTTTACAGCATTTTCAAACTGGAAATTTAATTATAATTATCCTATACTAGAACTAGCTGTGTGATATGCCAAGACTAGGGAGTAATCATGTGACCTCTGGCAAACCGTATTTTTAACCTTTTATGACAGCTGCTGTTAAGAGCAGTGTGGAACATTCATTCTTCTTTAAATAATGACTGGATACACTGCGGCGGGGCGGGGTAGGTCTTCTGTGTTGTTGTTAACGCTTTCGTTCAGTCCACCTACCTCGATATGATTCTTGCCGATATCTGTGGTAGCAGGTACGTGCTAGGCAGGGTAAAGCAGCGTTGATGAAACCATTACCTAATACCTACCACACAGGGCCTCGTAACTCTAGTTGAAAGTCAGTTCTTGAAAGTTCATGATTAAAAAATCGGGCGTTCGGGGTATTCAGTCTACTTACAGAAAAGCGTTAGATTAACTCTGCTTTTTATTTATATTGAAATACATGAAATGCCTATCAAGTTCGCATTTAATATGGTGAAACGTTATCATTGAAAGTTCACTGTCTGTATAACAAATATTCACTCGAAAAAGCAGCCAGAAATTTAGCAAGTCCGACCCGACTAATTTTCACGTTCTACCAGTCACAGATCCACAACTATTCGCGAGTTAAACATTCGGTCGTTTCAGTTGTCTTATCAGTAAAAGGTGGTCGCAAAATATTCCGTACAGAGCACGAAACATGCCACTTGGAGTTTTTACTATGACCAGAAAGTTCACATGCTCATATATCTCAAACTATTTAACTTAGAAACACCAAACTTTCGCCCGGCCGGAGTGGCCGAGCGGTTCTAGGCGCTACAGTCTGGAACCACGAACCGCTACGGTCGCAGGTTCGAATCCTGCCTCGGTCATGGATGTGTGTGATGTCCTTAGGTTAGTTAGGTTTAATTAGTTCTATGTTATAGGGGACTGATGACCACAGCAGTTAAGTCCCATAGTGCTCAGAGCCATTTGAACCATTTGAATTTCCTCATCTTATAGAGTATTTTTAAGGAGCTATCTGACATCGTGTTATCCGTAGGCAGGCTAGCATTCGACTCTCCCGATGTACTCTCCTCTCGGCGCACTCCTCTATTCGCGCGGGAACAGCTTAATTCTGATTGGCTGTTGATCTAAACGACCAATCAGAACGTTCCTTCCTGATCATTCTCGCGGCAAATCTTACCTTATCAGTCACTGATGGTAATTAATGTCACCAAAACTTCAATTTCTTGTATTATGTTTAATCAAAATAAGCGAAGTGCGAAATATTCTTCAAATTGATAAATAAAATTATCCCGCCTCTAACTTCCATTCTGGCTTCTTTTATACAAAAGCATGCTAACACAGACTTATGTCACCTGAATCGTGGTTGCAACATAACTTTCCCACAGTTCGTTTGTACAAGGTTTTACGTAAAATGAAATATTAAATTTTAACTTATGTCCCACATACACTCTCTCAATCATTCTCACGCACTGACACAATAAAATATAATCAAATAATAATTTTGACCGATTTTTGTTTTACTAACGCAAAGTGACTAAAGTTTTAAAAAGAAAATTCTAATTAATTGATTTTTATGCACTGACAGCTTTGTAATGGCTTCAAATGATAATGAAAGTCAAGCTGTTATTGTTCCTAACTTGGTTTAAAAAAACAAGCAAAGGTTTTAGGACTTTTAGGTAATTCCCTTTATCTCCGGAACGATAATAAATAAAAATCTGAAATTTTGACATCATCATTCCATTAATAACTAAAGGCTGTGTTCAAAGTTTAACAAAATCGGGTAATGACTAATATGGATTATTTAGATTCGTAGAGGGTATGAATCTTCGTATCGACTGAATGTTACGCTACGCAGTTCTCACTGCAGGCAGTGTCAGCTGCGCTGTGAGCAGAGCGAAAAAAACATAGCCGTCCTGCAGCCACCTTACTAGACGGCTGCGTGCCTTACTGCAACGAATGTTATCTCTGTTATCTCATAACAACTTGCTGCGTTACAACACCTCCATAGTAATCGAGGTGAATTGGTTCTCAAAGCAAAAATCTTACACACAATGGTTTTAAGTTCTGTATTGAAGATAAAAAGGAAGGGCTCATACTCTGTTACAGAAAGCTGGCAAAATAAATAATCCGACTAAAATTAATCGACATCCGACGTTTGTCACTTGCCGCTACTGTGTTTCCAAATCGGCCACCGGCTGCCGCTCGGTTACTGGCGACACAGAAGCACGGCGGGTCAATACACAAATCCTGTTAATGCGTAACGCGAGCAATGTTACCAGTGTTGTTAGCGGCCGCGAATGCGAGATGTTCTGTGCCGACAGTTGATTGTAAATGACCAATGGCTGAACAGAATTGCGGCAGACGTCGTGTTTCATATCCCTGAATTCAAACTCATGTCCTACCTAGTCTTACCACAAGCGCGTGATGTGCAACGGGCGCGAGAAAACAGGGTCGGCAATCTGAGGTAGAACTAAAATCGCGATTACTTTGTTCACTTCGATAAAGCTGCACGATTAAACTCAAGATAGAAAAATTTCAGTTTCAGCGCTAAGACCAAACTGTAATTTCTGTCAATCATTGGTTACCTGAAACTATCCCCACAATAGCTACAAGAGCCGCCGCGTTACCAACCGATGAGCATTCCTGGTTGGCACCTGGTTGCAGATCATAGGCGACATACGTAGAGTCTAAACAAAAAAAATAGGAAGAAAAGTTAGAGCAAATGAAAAAGTCGATAGGAGTATCAAAATGGGGCAGCAAAGTATTAGGAATTAAAAAAAATACATTTAAACAAATTAACAGAACAAAAATAAAAAAAGAAGTCTTTAGATTAACAGAAATTAAAGAAAAATTATCTACGTACAGTATATTTCACAGGGTTAGATCCTACAACCTTCTACACTTAACGCTAACCACTGCGCCACGTAAGCACATTGTGTTCGGTTGTTAAATTTATGACTCTGCTCACCCAGCCGCAAGGATGAATTGCAGTCTTCAAAAATTCGGCTTCATGCAATGTCGTGTGAAGTTTATCCAATGTAAGCCGATCTGTGTGATTGTAATAACTGTATACGTGACGCTGAATCGCGTCGTGTGCGAAAGGATCCAGTAGTGTCTCGTTAGTGCTGTGTATGAAACGTGTGTATTTCGTTAGCATCGTTGTGTGTGTGTGTGTGTGTGTGTGTGTGTGTGTGTGTGTGTGTGTGTGTGTGATTATCCTGTGTAGTGAAATACGAAATAAAAGGACCAGGCCTAGGATTTTGGGATCCAAACACATTAAGAAAGAAGGCCGGACAAGGAAATGGAATTGAACTAACGAATTGTAGTGACGGTTTGGCAACGGCTAACGGTTCGGGGGTGACGTTGAGCGCTCTGAGTGGAGGAAAAGAGCTATAGTGCGTGAAGTGTCAACTGTCAAGTAATCTTAATCGTACTATATACATCAACTAATTTCCCTAATAGATGCAGTGTTGTACTTACTGATGCTCAATTACACAGTTCAATAAGATTATGCTCCCACCCTTGCTTTCTGTAAAAATTCCATAAGATAGTGATTGAGAGACAACAATATATTAGTACCTAGATATATTCTAAGGTAAATAACCCTTGGTATGTGCTCACAATGAACGCGATTTTAAAAGAAAGGAGGATTTTCTGTCCAGCGATATCACCCATACAAATGAGATTTGAATCTGTGGCGCGATCGACTTTAGACATCGCCTGCTCGAGCGATCTCTCCGAGGCTGACAGTCTTTGGACAGTTCTTGCTTGACTTGCTTGGTATGCGCACACTGTTTACCTTGTTCTGTAATCTATCGCTAATAAAACTTGTTTATCAGAAGTTGCGGTATTTCTCTTATGCATCAGTCTTGCGTATTTCGGAAACTCCCTCAACCTATTCGAACTGATTTGGAACACTACTAAAAATATCAGCCTGATACGTGATTGCGCTGAAAACTTTGAAGGAAGTGAGCCAAACCTCTATGAAAGAAGCAACTACAGAAAGCGTTAAAAGTATTCAAATGGAACATTGACATCGTGATGATCGTAAAGGAGAAAGAACTTGCAAAGGCTGTATTGTAGTACAAGTTAGACCTAAAGGCAGTGTCGAAGAGAGAAACCAGAACATCCAAATTGCCCTTATCCAGCTGATGGGAAGGCGTTTCTGCCCATATGGTAACGGAATCTAGTGCTATAGCTGACGACTTCACGGATACGTACTCCGATAGGAAATATTACTAGTAATCGATGCGTTTAATGTTACGACTAACAGGCAAGTGAAACACACACTTATACTTTCCTAACACCAACTACGGTTGAAACCTGTTGTCAAGCATTCCCTCAGCGATGGCGCAATTTCTGAGTCAATAGATACCAGCGCCTCCAACGACGGTCACTGAAGTTAATCCAGATAAGAAATAAATGGGGTAAATGCGAAACGTACCGTTTTCAAAAACGCGTTTCCACTGCTGATGTGTTCCCTGCACTCTGTTACATGTTCCTAGACTTCTTTCAAGTGTCAGATGTGCAGAAAATGTTTCAAACATTCATCACTAGAAGGTGCGTGGTCTTTGTGTCAAGTAGTGCTGCTCTCAGAAGTTCCAAGTGTCACGAGTCAAAGTCTTTGCTCTGCAAGATTTACACACGATTGTTAAGTCAGGTAAAACTGTGAACCCATTCCATGTAATTACTATTCATACAACTGATTTCTTTGATTCTGAAGATGTTGCGGAAGAATTACTGTCAATGCAGGCGTGCAAGCTCTCTAAAAGCAATATGATCAGTGTGTCTCATACTCATCCGTTACAAATAGCTATTAAAAATTCTTACTCTGAAACAAAAGAATGGGAAAAGTCAATGTATTCGAAAGAGGGGAGACCATGACAGATATAGGCCACGTCGTACTTGATTGGCTGCAAAACGGAAAGACCTGTTGAAGATGTTGCCATTTCTTCTTCAACAGTGCTGGGGGTTTTGAAGTAAGCTTGCAACATCTGATCCCAAGAATGGAGCTGTGTAAGAGACGGAAGTCAATACTGATTTTTTTTTTTTGTCACCAATTCAATTTTGTCATTCTTCCGTAAAAAATTTTGTTGACTACTGTTCTACTAGTTAAAATATTGCTGTACTTGTATTATCACAAATAAAACGTAGTGCCTCTGATTTCATGTGCATTCCTAATACAGGACCTGGAACGTTATTAATAAGTTACTTATTTTCTACTTTGTCTCATTATTTTTTGCAGTGACGAGGAGGGCAGCATAATTCTGTGGTACCAGAGTAATTTCTCAATTTTTTTGGGATACAAATAAGTTAATTACAGAAAGAGATACATTGCCCTTTTGATTATTCTGACAAATGCGAGACTTGCCACTTGCGGTTGAACATTTTCCAACTCTACTCTTGACACGTTTTTAGAGTTTCATTATTTGTCGCCACATAGCGCGGCACCAGTGGTGGCGCAGGGAACTTATGCTCGAGACACCGCAGTGGTGTGTGACCCTTGAAGACGCAGTACTACCATTAAAAATGCACACAAATTTGCTGGACTGCCTGCACAACAATGGGTGCACATTAATTTGATCAGTTCTCAGCTCATGTAGAATCAGTTTCAAATTACAGTAAATGTTTATAAATTGTGTACAGAACTTTAATTGCCCCAAGTTACGATTCTGTTCCTCTGTAGCGTGACAATGTTTGAAACAATAAATTCTATCTTGTAGTGAAGCATCCTATCAGTATGATTACGAAAATGAAAGCTGATTAATCTGAACTGTGGAATAGCTCCATCTGATTAGCCTTATTTCATATGTTTGTGACAATGATGCTGCATCATTACACACCGGTGATTAGTTCATTCACACGTATCGTATACGCAATTACCTTTTTACCACACATTGTTTGTGATATGTGTTTGGAAGGGTAGTGTGTGCGTTTATGCGACCGTGCGAGTGAAAGTATTAGTTTTCATTTATTGTTGTTTTGCTCTTCAGTCCAGAGACTGGTTTGATGCAGCTCGCCATGTTACTCTACACTGTGCAAGCTTCTTCTTCTCTGAGTAACTACTGCAGCCTACATCCTCCTGAATCTGCTTACTGTATTCATCTCTTGGTCTCCCTCTACGATTTTTACCCCCACACGCTTCCCTCCCGTACTAAATTAGCGATCCCTTGATGCCTCAGAATGTGTCCTACCAACCGATCTCTTCTTCTAGTCAAGTTTTGTCACAAATTCCTCTTCTCCTCAATTCTCTTCAGTACCTCCTCATTAGTTACGTGATCTACCCATCTAATCTTGAGCATTCTTCTTTATTTATTATTTATTTACAGGTCAAGTTCCGTAGGACCAAATTGACGAGCAGATCCCCAAGGTCATAAAACGTGTCAGTACATGAAATCACAACATAAAAGTAATAACAGATAAAAATAAATGTTTATGATCCCCAAAAAAGAGTCAGTCCAGTAGTTCAAGTAAACACAATCAACCGTACAACAAGAATCAGCTTAATTTTTCAAGGAACTCCTCGACAGAATAGAAGGAGTGACCCATGAGGAAACTCTTCAGTTTCGATTTGAAAGCGCGTGGATTACTGCTAAGATTTTTGAATTCGAGTGGTATCGTATTGAAAATGGATGCAGCACTCTACCGCACACCTTTCTGCACAAGAGTTCAGAAAGTCCGATCCAAATGCAGGTTCGATTTCTGCCGAATATTAACTGAGTGAAAGCTGCTTATTCTTGGGAATAAGCTAATATTGTTAACAAGAAATGACAATAAGGAATATATGTACTGAGAGACCAATGTCAAAATACCCAGACTCGTGAACGGGGGTCGACAAGAGGTTCGTGAACTTACACCACTTATAGCCCGAACCGCCCGTTTCTGAGCCAAAAATATCCATTTAGAATGGGAAGAGTTACTCCAAAATATAATACCATACGACATAAGAGAATGAAAATAGGCAGATTAGAATAATTTTCGTGTCGAATGTTCACTTACTTCAGATACCGTTCGAATAGTAAAAATGGCAGTATCAAGTCTTTGAACAAGATCCTGAACGTGGGCTTTCCACGACATCTTACTATCTATCAAAATACCTAGAAATTTGAACTGTTGAGGTTCACTAATCATATGCCCATTCTGCGAAATTAAAACGTCAGATTTGTTGAATTGTCTGTTAGAAACTTTAAAAACTGAGTCTTACTGTGACTTAGCATTAGTTTATTTTCTAGAAGCCATGAACTTAGGTCATGAACTGCACTATTTGAAACCGAGTCAGTGTTGCACACAACATCCTTTACTACGAAGCTAGTGTCATCAGCAAACAGAAATATTTTAGAGTTACCCATAATACTAGAGGCATATCATTCATATAACTAAGGAACAGGAGTGGCCCCAACACTGATTCCTGCCCCCCCCCCCTCCCCCCCCCCACTCGCCCTCCGCTCACTTGACCCTTGACCGTACCCCACTCAGACCCCACAGCCACTCTCAACATTGCGAATAAAGACATTTTGCTGTCTGTTGCTAAAGTAAGTGGTGAACCAATTGTGAGCTACTCCCCAGATTCCGTAATGGTCCAGCTCCTGGAGCAATATTTTGTGATCAACACAATCAAGTGCCTTAGTTAAATAAAAAAAAGCCTAGCGTTCGAAACCTTTTTATTTAACCCATCCAGTACCTCACAAAGAAAAGAGAATTTGGCATTTTCAGTTGTTAAACGACTTCTAAAGCCGAACTGTACATTTTAGAGCAAATTGTGTGATATAAAATGATCAATTACCATCATATACACAGCTTTTTCAATAAATTAAGCAAACACTGATAGCATAGAAATAGATCTAAAATTATCTACATTATCCCTTTCTCCCTTTTTTTAAAGCGGCTTTACTACTGAGTACTTTAATCGTTCAGGAAACTGACCATTCCTAAAGGAAAAGTTTCAAATGTGGCTAAATACAGGGCTTATATGTGCAGCACAGTACTTTAATATTCTGCTAGGCACTCCACCATAACCATGAGAGTCCTTAGTCTCCAGTGATTTTTGATTGTTGACTCAATCTCCCTCCTGTCTGTATCACAGAAGAGTATTTCAGACATCAATCTCGGAAAGGCATTTGCCAAGAAAGTTACACGATTCCCTGCAGAAACTAAATTTTTATTTAATTCACCAGCAATGCTCAGAAAATGATTGTTAAATACTGTACATATATCTGATTCATCAATAACAGAAATATTTTTACTACCAACTGACTTTATATCGTCGACCTTGTGCTGCTGACCGGACACTTCCTTCACAACTGACCATATGGTTTTAATTTTATCCTGTGAATTAGCTATTCTATTTGCATATCACATACTCTTGGACTTCCTAAATAGCATGAAACTTCCTGGCAGATGAAAACTGATTGCCGGACCGAGACTCGAACGCGGGACCTTTGCCTTTCGCGGCCAAGTGCTCTACCATTTGAGCTACCGAAGCACGACTCACGGCCGGTCCTCACAGCTTTACTTCTGTCAGTATCTCGTCTCCTACCTTCCAAACTTTACAGAAGCTCTCCTGCTTTTAATCTGCCAGGAAGTTTCATATCAGCGCACACTCCACTGCAGAGTGAAAATCTCATTCTGGAAACTTCCTAATAACATTTTAAGCACCTTAAAATACTCTTTGTAATGGGCTACTGTAGCTTGATTGTGACTACTTCTAACATTTTGATATAACGCATTTCAAAGGCTTCTATTCTTTTCTTGTCTAAACTGTTTATCGTCCATGTTTTATTTTCATACGTAACTACACTCCATACAAATACTTTCAGAAAAGACTTCTTGACAAATCTAAACTCGATTTCAAAATCTTGGCTGCTTCCTCGAGTCGCGTGGAAGCTGTGTTGCAGTTTTTACGTTCTGTTTTGCAATTGCTGTTTCCATTTATGCGGATTACAGATGTATGTAATACCTTGAAACGTTGTGGGGAAAACTAGGTAAGGTTCATTGTAAATGAAGTTTATTACTTTATTCTCCACTTGACGACAAATAGCAGCTAATATGAGTTACTAGGCCTATTCAGTGGAGAGATCGACAAACGTAAAGCTTATCCAATGCACTGCTAACAAATCGTGGAACGCTGTGGTTTATATTTTGTGCTCGTGCAGTATTATTACTGATGTAATAATATTACTAATGCAGTACCGCATATTTAATTATGGAAGTACTGTTGAGTTACCAGTGTCTAAAGGATGTGCTAGAGCCTCTTAGTTACAGGGCTCGTGTCCTTGGAAGACATAGCAACAATGGTTACATTGTTTTACAGTAACTGTTTGTAGCAGACTGTTGAGATAAATACTGTGACACACAAATAAAGGCGGAATGTAATCGTTTAAATGTCTGCCTTTTGGATTTGGCGAGAACTGGCGGAAGCTATACTCATTCTCTTTCGGAATCACCATTTTACAGCAACTGTGCAGCCATACCATATCTGAACGAGATTGTGAATTAGGCAAGTCACAAGACTTGTATCCCGAAGGATTCAGATCTTTCCTTTTTCCTCTAAATCACTTCAGTTGAACGCTATGATGGTTTCTCAGTGTGCAACGGTCAATTCCTTTAACCCTTTCCTGTCTGTGCTTGTCTCCAACGGACTCACTGTGGAAGGGATGCCAAGCATTCCTAAAACATAATGCAATGCATTCAGAAGGATTCAACTTTATTACTCCTCGCAGGTGCACTTACCTGGCCGGCCGCTGTGACCGAGCAGTTCTAGGTGCTTCAGTCCGGAACTGCGCTACTTCTACGGGCGCAGGTTCGAATCCTGCCTCGGGCATGCATGTATGTGATGTCCTTAGGTTAGTTAGGTTTAAGTAGTTTCTCGCGTCCGTCGGCCGTCGTAATTTAATATATTATTATTGTTGTTATTATTATTTTTTGATTGTTGCCGACTTACGTGGTGGGCCTTAATAAAAATGATATTTAAGTTGAACAATGTAATAAACTTTTCATATTAATTTCCTCGGCTAGCCAGTCCACTTTAAAGCAAGAAATCTTTAGTTATTAATTAAAATTGCGGCCCACACACGCGCGAGAGTATTTTTCTTACCTACGTTAACCATTGTATTGTAGTCAGAGTCCTGGCTCTGGGTCTCGGCTATGGTACTGGAAATAAGAATCTTAAAGCTAAGTATTTCTGCAACTTCGTGCGGCTGTGGAGAAAAATTAATATTATGCTAATAGCGGGCGAGTTTTCCGCTTCCGCTAATTTTTCATAAGTTAATATCGCCACGTAATGGCGTCGTTGGCTGCATCGGCCGCTGCGATTGTTGAACTGTAAATTACTTGAATGCAGGTTAATTCAAGGAAGGCGGACATGAAATCGGGATCACCTCTTACAAATTAAAAGTGCGCAATAATATTAAATCAGTATATTATATGCTTAACTCACACAAATATGCTTACATTTGCCAGCACTCGCAAGATGTTCGTCGATACACGATAAAGACAAGAAAAGAAGTGAAGTCGACTAAAAAATTAACAAAAGAGCGTATCTTGTCGTCTCTTTAGATCATTTTGTCATAAATTATTTCTTTGCAATCTAAACCTACACAGAGAAATAATTATTTTACGGCTACATGACAAAAATATGGTACTGGGGACGCTATAAGTTCTAAGTCCCATAGTGCTTAGAGCCATTTTTGCACTTACCTGAAAAACAAATAATTTAGTTTTGTTACTGCTCAGAGAGCCCGCAACTCGTGATCTTGCTGTAGCGTTCTCGCTTCCCGCGCACGGGGTCCCGGGTTAGATTCCCGGCGGGGTCAGGGATTTTTCCTGCCTCGTGATGACTGGGTGTTGTGTCGTCTTCATCATCATCATCATTCACCCCTATTACTGTCGGAGGAAGGCAATGGCAAACCAGCTGCACTAGGTCCTTGCCTAGTACAATGGTGCGGCTATCCCGCCTCGTCCCCTCCGCTCCTCGGAGTATGGGACCTCATCACCACCGCCATCACTGGTCAGAGAATATTAGTGATTGGACAGAGGGACATATTTCTCACGTTTATTCAAGAACGATTCTGCAGAAACATCCAGCGTCGAGGGCACGATACCACCCTAGGATTGAACTTCTGAATACTAACTGCCAGTGTGCAAATATCCGATGCAAGTGTGGTTTTCGGAGACTCCGTATAAGTGATATCACACGTACTGCCTGTACTTTGTTTTCAGATGATTATCCTCTTCCTATTTTGGCAGAAACATTAGGTGATTTGTGCCTTACAGAGGTCAGGTGTCTCTGCGTACTCTGACTCAAGCTAATTCGAAAATGAAAGGGGTGGAAAAAGAGTTATAGAGGAGAAACGATGACCATATCAAATTGTAATAATATTTTTGTGGTATCAGAAAGGCCAGTCCGAAGCACTCGTCGGAAAGACTAAGAAAATCTGAAAAGTTTGTTTAATGAGTACGACAGTATTGTCGTTATAATGTTTACTCCTTTGTAAACGTCACAAAGAAGGGACAATTAATGTGAGATACTCGTAAAACAAATTCTTTTTTAGTTAGAGTTAGTTAGGAATGACGGACTATCTTAACAGTACTCTCAGGTCTCTATCTTGAAATAGTTTTGCGCAGTTTCGAGAAAAAATCAGCTGTCTGACAGAATACATTCTTCTGTCACCAAAGAGGTGATATTCTTTCATGCTTAATGACAGAAAAGCTCTAGAACCTGATTTTGAATTATCATAACGACCTCTTTCTGTCTAAATGGGACCTTGACGTGTTTGTTTCCAATGTGGCGCCTCAGAATTGTTCGTAAATTACAAACGAGCCCCAGTAATGTTATGTCATACGCAACTTATGTAAACGACTAAAGGAGAGTTTCCCAGAGTCCGGCGAAATCTCCAGAACGGAGTGTTTCCGAAGTTATCAGTGGAGACGGCTGTTTCGTAATTACCTCTAAGCACTCTGTTTGCTGACTGACAAGAATGCTTTTAGAGGCGCGCTCTTTACGGGTGTGCATTTGAATAGAGTTTTATAGGATATTTACATATGCGTAATTTTTCCTTGCTGGCTGCATACTCTGCGACTACTGATTGCCCTGCACGTATTTCCAGTGTCTCGTACAATACTATCCACCACAATCTGTATTAGATAATGTGTATCAGGACCTTACTGAAGTTCGGTACAGCACACGTTATTTTTAATCTGTTGTTCATACGTTTTGGGGATGAGAGCACTAAATGGTTCTGAGAGTGAATAATAACAAATTATTGTGCACAAATCGCATTTTATTAAAGGCATATTAGAATAAATTTACAAAACTGTGATCAAACAGCCTTTCTAAAGCTGAATAAGCGATGCTCCTTTCTTGCAATGGGTCCGTCTCTTATTAACCATGTGACGACTTTGTCTCATGTCGTCTGACTGATTGAGCAATGAGGTCAGGCTGCAATTGATGCAATGTCCAACACACGCAGTGAAGGAAGTCAAGGGCGTTAAATCAAGCATACGCGCAGGCTACGCAATAGCTTTCAACCCACCCAATGTTCCCAAAAATTCACAGTTTGCTCTGTTCGCGAATCAGCACTGGAATGTGCTGCGGCTCCCTCATGCTGGAACCAGATCCTCTGCGCACGGCAAGTTGCCACTGGGCTATGGGCAGAAGGAAGTTACGCTTGTAATCTGAATCGAGAGGACCTTCTTGATATTCAGATCACCCCTCAGACCCAGATATGATGTGTCAGTGTGCAACGGAAACGATTGGGAAATTAAAGGCCCTGACTAATGAGTCGTGGCTGTGCTCTTTGCCACAATTAATAATAAATAATTAATAATTAATAATAATAATAATAATAATAATAATAAAAATAATAATAAAAATAAAAATAATAATAATAAAAATAATAATAAAAATAAAAATAATAATAATAAATAATAAATAAATAATAAATAATAATTAAAGGATATAACGCGTCCATCTAACTCCGAAATTAAGATGGATGCACTTTGGCCTAACATTTTTTGATATAAAATTCGAGAGGCAAAGCTAAACATGATTTGGACGAAATGTCAACTTGTAAAAACCAGAAATTAAGAGAAAGTTGGATTACTGAATCCTTACAATATGTAAATAAAATAAAAAAAAAACTACTGAGTGGCCAAGTATACGGGGCGGGTAAGGAAAGCATCCGATACAAACTCGCTATCTACAAGAAAGAATTAACACTAAAGGTTGTCTTCTTCATAAAATGACATAAATTTTCTTATTACAGGTTTCAGTGGCTACCTCTCAAATGGAATTTCTACGGTCGCCGGACAAGGTAACATCAGACTTCGATTCTTTAAAAGATACAGGTTGCTGGTCTGAAAGGACACATATTATGATACGATACCACTAATAAAATGATTGTTATGTTACTTTAAATCCGTCTTGATTGCAAATTTTTTTTTTTTTATTATTCATATGACCGGTTTCGGTTCATTCAGAACCATCTTCAGATCTGTAAAAATAATTATACTAATTTACTATTTCACGAAAGCAAATCTTTTACATCCTATCTTATCAACATCAAATGCACCAGAACGTACCTGATATTTAAGTTACAGGAGTAACCCGTCCAATTCAGCAACTTTCACATGCTACGTCACATAAAATTGGTTGGCAGAGTGCACGTCATTTATATTAATTATGACACTATTACCGACAGGTGGCGTCTGGTACATTTGTTACATTCCATTTGCACATACTGTATTCAGTAGATCTTTTTTATATTAAAAATATTTAATTAAAATATGTAGATGTCAAAGCTAAAATCTGTACTTGTCAGGATTAAAAAACAGTAAAATTATCATTTTTATACGATCTAACAGGCATAGGGCGATTTATATATCTATGGTGCTGGTGTGAATTTGTTTTCTTCTACGGTCTGCTTCCGTGGTTCCCGCCACTTTGGTGTTGTGCCGCGGCCGCTCAGTCGTCTGCTGTCCATCGCCGCGGGCAAGAGGGCCGCACAGGAGGGCCCCGTCAACGACGCCAGGCGTTGCACGCGTCTTCCGGCTTCTCCACCGCGCACCATCTCTCATCCCTCGGCCTGGATCTCCATACGCAACAGTTGTCATCTTAGTAGGTCGTCATAAATGCTAAAATAGGCGTTATGATTGAATTCGCTTTGTTCGTTGAGGATTAAATCCGGGTCTTTATTTTTGTGGGTGTATATTTCGATCTCTTCTAAAATGTTAAGGAACCGTCCCTTGTGAGCTTTATGCAGGATGTCTAAGTTGTTTTCAATATTCGTGACTGAGTGCTTTGTCGCAGCCATATGCGCCCCAAAAGCTGTTTTGTTTTGAGAGTAGGTGTGCTCCCTGAATCTGGTTTCAAAGTTCCTACCAGTCTGCCCTATATATTGTTTACAGCAGTCATTACATTTGATTTTATATACACCTGAATCCTGAAATTTATTCCTACTATTACATATTCTATGCCGGAGCTTCAATTTTAACGTGTTATTAGACATTATGTCTGTTTTTGCAAAGTTTGTGCCACGTCAGGCTTCGGGATACATTACGAAGTTCTTACGTATTAGGACAAAGATAATGAAAGAAAACTTGAAAATAAAATTTAACAAAACATGCTTAGACGCAGGGATTACTCCTAACTACGCAAAAGTAAAAATCAGGAATATGTCAAACATAGCACAAATAGTAAAACGTAAAAGTGAAGTATTATGGATTAAAACTCAAATTCGAGAAGCATATAAAATGAAAGACAAGTTAAATAGAGAAGCTTTTAATCTTCACTTGATTTTAGGTGACATTTTATCTCCATTACAGTTCACATACGTATGCAGAGAGATTGAAAATAGAATTGGCAGGGAGCGAGAATTAACTCTAAACAGACATCAGAAGAAGCTTTTCAACCTAGGTGTAGATTTTAATACTGATAACGAAACGGCGTATAAAAAGTTGCATACTTTTTGTGAGAGGGTCGTGAACTTAACTGAGATACAATTAACAAAAGATGAGCAGAATCTTTTAAATAAAGGCCTGCAATATAACCTAAATCCCGCAATTAACTCAAATACAATAAAAAAGACTGTCGCAGAAGTGAAAGTTGCATGTGATATCGCAAATATGAATAGATACGAACAGACAAACACGGCAATTAAAGTAAAGAAGTCGATTATAGATGAAATGCACTCTGCTCACAAGAACAGAAACGAACTACTAACTCTTAAGGGCTTGAATAAGAAGTTAGAATCACGTAAGGCTATCGTCACAAAGGCAGATAAGGGCGGCACTATGGTTTTAATACATGATACAGACTATATAGAGAAAACTGAAAAGTTCTTTATGGAAAACGGAATAGTAGAAGTCAAGAAAGATCCAACCAAGAAATTTCAAACAGAAATAAGGAAACAAATAGATAAAAGTGTGTTTCTATTCACAGAGGAGGAAAAGTTTAAACTGAAAGTAATGAATCCGCGAATCCCCGAATTACGATCACAAATAAAGCTCCATAAAGTTGAAAAATCGATTCGCCCAATCGTTAATAACACCAGCAGCCCAAGTTATAAATTAAATAAAGAGCTAAATAACAGATTGAGGGCGGCATATACATATCGTCGGACTTTCAACATTAGCAACAGCTACGAATTTGCCGAGCAAATTAAAGACGTACTTATACCTCAGAATGCGTCACTAGCTCCATTGGATATCACCAATCTGTACACAAACATTCCCGTAAAAGAAACGATTGAGATCATTAAGAACAATCTCCTCACTCATGGTAAATTGGCACTGGGGGAAGTGATTGAACTAGTGGAAATGTTGGAACATGTCTTGTCGTTCAACTACTTTACTTTCAATGATAAAATTTATCAACAGAAAGACGGGCTGGCAATGGGGAACAGTTTAGCTGGGACGCTGGCTGACATTTTTGTAAATCACTTAGAAAACAAATTCTTTGATGAAAATCCCAATATCGCTGAGAAAATTGTATATTACAGGAGATATGTGGACGACTCCATTTTATTATACAAAGGAGATAAAAATAATATCGAAAACTTAGCACAAAAAATGAGCTCTCAACACCCGAAAATTAGATTCACCATGGAATTTGAAGAAAACAACCGTATAGATTACTTAGATTTAACACTAATAAAGAAAAATGGGAAGCATGAATTTAGCATATTCAGAAAACCTACGTATACAGATCTAGTTATCAACGAGCGCTCTTGTCACCCACCGCGATACAAATGGGCATATTTTACTTCGATGGTATACAGGCTACTAAGATTGCCACTAAGCCAACACGAAGTAGAAAAGGAGTTAAGTATTTTAAAACAAGTGGCCGTAGCGAACGGATATACATGTAAGCAGGTGATGAATATTTATAGGAAGATAAAGAAGAGGCGAATGGAACAAACAGAAGGAAGGCAAGTAGCAGTTAAGAGGAACAACAAGAAAAAATATGTAGCTCTCACTTACAATGGAAGAATTGCAGACAAAATTGAAAGATGCTTTCGTAAATCCGACGTTAAAATAGGGTTCCGAACAAATAACACGTTAAAATTGAAGCTCCGGCATAGAATATGTAATAGTAGGAATAAATTTCAGGATTCAGGTGTATATAAAATCAAATGTAATGACTGCTGTAAACAATATATAGGGCAGACTGGTAGGAACTTTGAAACCAGATTCAGGGAGCACACCTACTCTCAAAACAAAACAGCTTTTGGGGCGCATATGGCTGCGACAAAGCACTCAGTCACGAATATTGAAAACAACTTAGACATCCCGCATAAAGCTCACAAGGGACGGTTCCTTAACATTTTAGAAGAGATCGAAATATACACCCATAAAAATAAAGACCCGGATTTAATCCTCAACGAACAAAGCGAATTCAATCATAACGCCTATTTTAGCATTTATGACGACCTACTAAGATGACAACTGTTGCGTATGGAGATCCAGGCCGAGGGATGAGAGATGGTGCGCGGTGGAGAAGCCGGAAGACGCGTGCAACGCCTGGCGTCGTTGACGGGGCCCTCCTGTGCGGCCCTCTTGCCCGCGGCGATGGACAGCAGACGACTGAGCGGCCGCGGCACAACACCAAAGTGGCGGGAACCACGGAAGCAGACCGTAGAAGAAAACAAGTTCACACCAGCACCATAGATATATAAATCGCCCTATGCCTGTTAGATCGTATAAAAATGATAATTTTACTGTTTTTTAATCCTGACAAGTACAGATTTTAGCTTTGACATCTACATATTTTAATTAAATATTTTTAATATAAAAAAGATCTACTGAATACAGTATGTGCAAATGGAATGTAACAAATGTACCAGACGCCACCTGTCGGTAATAGTGTCATAATTAATATAAATGACGTGCACTCTGCCAACCAATTTTATGTGACGTAGCATGTGAAAGTTGCTGAATTGGACGGGTTACTCCTGTAACTTAAATATCAGGTACGTTCTGGTGCATTTGATGTTGATAAGATAGGATGAAAAAGATTTGCTTTCGTGAAATAGTAAATTAGTATAATTATTTTTACAGATCTGAAGATGGTTCTGAATGAACCGAAACCGGTCATATGAATAATAAAAAAAAAAATTTGCAATCAAGACGGATTTAAAGTAACATAAAATCACTGATTGCTGTTATCCCAATAGACATTATGTCTGTTTTTGCAAAATGATTGTTAATGGCCATTACGCTTGATCAATTATCTTCGCGCAGAATTCTGCGAAATATTACTGCAAAAATATGAATTGTCTATGACGGAAGCAGTTAGGTTCGGTATACTGTCATTTTAAATGCAACACCGATACTTACTTTGTCAACTAAATAATTGTACATCGTCTGGTAGATTTTGCTAAGACGTTCACCTCAAAAATCTCAGAGAACAAATGAATAATAATTGTTAGGTTTTGTCTTTTGTTTTAGAAATATAATTATGTGAGACATCTCTTATGCCCATCACATGTATATAAAGTAATTCTTTGCCTTTACTCTGCGTATTTATTCCACACAGAAATTTTCTTTCCCTTAAAAGATCTATTATAACACACGATTCGAAGCTAGGCGTGATAACTACATCCATCATAGCAGCGAAAAGAAAGACGCATGCAGGAACCAGACGTACTTGAATCCGGAGCGAGCCGTCGCGCGTAACGTGATCCGTGGCCAGATACCCATAAATTTAGAATAAACGCGTCTGTCTGTTACTGTGGGTTACCGTCTTGATCTGACTGCAATTTAATTCAAAAGAATTACACCAGACGCTTCGCTTTTATGTATAAGGCATCTGTTTGGCCACCGGTGCCTTCCCTACTAGCTCTGTTGATAGTCTCCATGGTTTTCTTTTGCATAATGAGCCACCCCCACTTTGTGGTTTTGGAGCTTTCCAGTCAGTAGCCCACATTCTGGTGGAATGCCCCCTTCTTTTGGCTCTGCGTACTAAGTACAGAGTTCCCTGCACTTCACCTTTAATATTGGCGGACGATTCCCGGATAGTTGAACTGGTTCTCAGTTTCCTCAGTGAATGTGTTTCTTATTTTCAGTTGTAAGGTTTTTAATCTCCCTCTGGAGTAGGGGCAGGGCGGTGAGGGTTGGGATGTCTCCCACTGTAAGCTGTGTTTGGCGGTTCCTGACTCCCCTCCCTGGCCAAGATCCTCCTTTTCTCCCTTATACTCTGTTTTTATCGCTTTTTAGATTTTGTTAGTCTCCTTTTACAATACACCCTCCTACATTCTAGCGGCTGAACGCCTTTCAATAGCTGGTGGTCTTGCCTCTACTGCATCAGAGGTGGAATACTTCCTGCCTTGGGGTTGCGCACTTACTGATTTCCCCCCTTTCGTTATTACCATTGACAACGCGATTGCACTTTTACGTTTTTTAGCCTTTTACCTTTTATCGTTATGACCCTTATGAGATATACATCCGTCCGAATGGACCACCTTTTAAACAAGGGACTGATGACCTTGCTGGTTGGTCCCTTCAACCCCAATTAACCAACCAAACCTCCAAGCCCGGGCGCCAGGAAGCAGAGGCGCAAATTCATATCGCCAGAATGATGGTCTTCGTGCTCTCGTGATCTCTCGCATCGCATACGATTGAAGACAACAGGGGTTCCTGAGTCTGTAAAGGAAGATACCACGGTTTTCGGGAGGTTTCCCTTGGTTGTAAGGCTAATGCAGGAACTGGAAATCCACTTCCAAATGTATGCGATTGATTTTATTTTATTTATTTATTCATTTAGATATCGGATTTGTCAACATAATACAGTGAAAATAAATATCTCAGAACATACGCACCCACACAATGTGTAACTACATATCTATGAGGTTAGGACAGGTAGTTGGCCTTGGCTTTGATGACGGAACCATCCAGGCATTTGCCTGAACTAATTCAGGGAAAACACGGGAAACCTAAATCAAGATGGCTGGACAGAGCAAACTCCATCTTGACTAATATGAGGTCAGAGATTTTGACAAGTGCACTGTCTCATTCGGCTATTCACATTGTACAACTTACTTTTATTTCGATTTAATTTGCACCAAATAACTTATAATATAAAACATAATTTTGCACCACATCACTGCATACACTGAAGGCACTCGCTGGACCACGAACATGCAGCTATGTCCCTTGCACTCCCTCCAGTCTGTTCAGAACACTGACTTCCTGTCCTACCTTCAATCAGCCTGAAAAATTTCTCTCAGCGTCTCCTGTAATGAGTGACAAGTTGAAGTCAGGGGAAAGGTGTTGCAGTTTCCCCCCTTTCATTATTAATCAGTACTCTGACTCTTCTAAGGAATCTTTAATTGGTTAGTATCCATTACTTAGGAAGAATATATTAGCTACATTTTTAAACAGATGTATTTTAGTAATGTTTTTTCATCTCCTTTGGCAATTTATTATACAGCTTTATTCCCCGATAGAAAATGCTGTTTTAAGTATTTTTATTTGTTCCTCTTTGGTAAATACAAGTCCAAACTCGCAGTGGTTCTGTGATTGTGTGTGGAACTGTTAGTGAAGTACTGAGTAATATTTACCCTGATTTGCACAAAAGACTGGTAGATATACTCACTTGGTGCAATAATGATACCCAGTTTTTAAATAGTTCTTTGCAATGAACCCGACCACTACTTCTGGATATTAAGATTACGGCCGTTTTATGCAATTTAAAAAACTGTGCCCATGTTTTACGCTTTTGAACTCCAGAAGAGAATCCCGTCGTTAAGAACTGAGTGTACGCATCAGTAGCATGTTATCACTAGATACCGGCTGTTACAGATTGATGATAGGACCCTAGCACCATAACATGCTGATAACGTTTTTTTGCTAATATCTTTGTTGTTCATCCCGTGTTGATTGACGATAAATATTCGTTTTATCAGTGACTACGATGTTTCTGCCTGGAAAATCATTGATATACACTAAGGACGGAACTGGACCCCATACCGTACCATTTTTATTAGTATTTTGTTGTCAGTAGCGTCAAAAGCCTTGGAAAAGTCTAAGAATATGCCTGTGACACAGCCCCTATTGAGAATCTTACTGCCATTCTAAAACTTCGCCTGACATTTGGTTGAAAAGTTCCTCACACTCCAATGGGATATTGATCGAACAGACCACTCATTCAGCCTCTAGGGGTAGGGAACGAAAAGCATTAAAAAAGCTGATGCTACGCAGCATATCAGATCGTCTACCAGTGTGACCTGTCAGCTTTTGCGCAGGCAACAATTCGTGAGAGTAGGACGGAATTTGGAAGTTATATACGCTTGTACAACCCGATAAGTCAGAAGAATTCAAATGCTACACGACAGCGTTAAAATTCTGTCATCTCCTTCATTGTTCTAGAACCCGACTGTGAAAGAAGCAGTAGAAATTCGCCCTCTCGGTCGTGGTAGGGCTGCCACCAGGAAAAACCGTGTACCTAGTCCGTGCTCTCAAAGACGTTGCTGCTGTCCGCTTGAATGGACACAGTTACCTTGGTGTCTTTCGAGCGTCCGTCCACGAATTCCGTTTGGCAAACTGTCACGAGAAGTTCATATGACCGTCTCTGCAGCCCAGTAGATATTTCAGAGGCCTTAGTATCGGTGGTAGCATGCGCCGTAGCGTAGCCCTCAGCGTCAAATTCTCGGAGAGGCGTGCTGTTAATTCTGCCGGCCATCCAAAGAGAATACGGCCGAAATAGTGAAAGAAAGGGAGTTTCTGTTGCTGCATACCCGAAATTGAGAACGAACACGTTTATCACTGGCCAGCAATAACAAATCAACAAATCCCCCCAGCCGGAGGCCTCAGCGAACGATGAAAAGACGTGCCGCCAAAGCATCCGTATAGTTAGTGTGGAGCCAGGTCTCGAGTTGGCCAGACTAATTTTGGACCGCAGGCTACCACAGAGGCTCTCAGCCATTCGCCCACAGCATCGACGATTTGATGTAGGAGAGACTTCTCTTCGTGTTTGACAAGTTCCAGCTTACGCACTATCCCTGTCGTTCATAGTGGAGAACAGAACAAGTTTTGACTGGGTTAACTAATCACTCAGTTTATGTCCATACTTCTAGAAAGCATCAATCTGTATCTGCTAGTAACGCTTCACAAGGTGAGACATTAAGCGAAATCTCTGTCCGTAGTTCAGCGTGCGTTAGATAACTGCTGTACACACTGTACACATTGTTTGCCTTATTATAATTTTCGAGACAGACAACATAGTTGTTGTGGTATGACTGGAAAGTTATGTGCTTATTCCTTGCTACACACGACTGACTTAGACAATATGCGTTTCGCAGTCATTATTTATTCATGTTTGATTCTTGTTAATCTTATTCTAAAACTGAGACACTTTAACGCATTCGGCTGGAGCAAGTTGACTGAAGCAAGTTGACTACCTCGTCATCTGTCGAGCGCTGATTACACTCAGGTGACACAAGCCGTGGAATACCTCCCAGTATCGTGTCGGCCCTCCTTCTGACCGGTGCAGTGCAGCAACTCGACGGGACGTGGACTCAACCAGTCGCTGGAAATCCCTGCAGAAATACAGGGTGATTCAAAAAGAATACCACAACTTTAGCAATTTAAAACTCTGCACGACAAAAGGCAGAGCTAAGCACTATCTGTCGACGAATTAAGGGAGCTATAAAGTTTCATTTAGTTGTACATTTGTTCGCTTGAGGCGCTGTTGACTAGGCGTCAGCGTCAGTTGATGCTAAGATGGCGCCCGCATCTCGTGGTCGTGCGGTAGCGTTCTCGCTTCCCACGCCCGGGTTCCCGGGTTCGATTCCCGGCGGGGTCAGGGATTTTCTCTGCCTCGTGATGGCTGGGTGTTGTGTGCTGTCCTTAGGTTAGTTAGGTTTAAGTAGTTCTAAGTTCTAGGGGACTGATGACCATAGATGTTAAGTCCCATAGTGCTCAGAGCCATTTGCTAAGATGGCGACCGCTCAACAGAAAGCTTTTTGTGTTGTTGAGTACGGCAGAAGTGAATCGACGACAGTTGTTCAGCGTGCATTTCGAACGAAGTATGGTGTTAAACCTCCTGATAGGTGGTGTATTAAACGTTGGTATAAACAGTTTACACAGAATGGGTGTTTGTGCAAGGGGAAAAGTTCTGGACGGCCGAGAACGAGTGATGAAAATGTAGCACGCATCCAGCAAGCACTTGTTCGCAGCCCAGGAAAATCGACTCGCAGAGCTAGCAGAGAGCTGCAAATTCCACAATCAACTGTATGGAGAGTCCTACGAAAAAGGTTAGTTATGAAACCTTATCGTCTGAAATTGGTTCAAGCACTGCCTGCAGCTGATAAGATTAAAAGAATCGATTTCCGTGATTTTATCCTTGCTCAAATGGAAACAGATGAATCTTTCGTTTCAAAGATTGTGTTTAGTGATGAAGCAACTTTCCACATTAACGGGAAAGTCAACCGTCACAATGTCTGTATATGGGGCACTGAGAATCCGCGGGAAACAACTCAGTATGAACGTGACTCGCCTAAGGTGAACGTTTTCTGTGCCATTTCAGCCAATAAAGTTTTTGGTCCCTTTTTCTTCGAAGGTGCTACTGTAACTGGACTACAGTATCTGGAGATGTTAGAGAATTGGCTGTTCCCTCAGCTCGAACAAGAAGCACAACAATTCATATTTCAGCAGGATGGAGCGCCACCACATTGGCACTTATCTGTCCGTAACTACCTGAACGTCAACTACCCGAGGCGATGGATCGGCCGCCAGGCAGCCCGTGACAGAGCACTTCATCACTGGCCTCCAAGAAGCCCTGATCTTACCCCCTGCGATTTTTTCTTATGGGGGTATGTTAAGGATATGGTGTTTCGGCCACCTCTCCCAGCCACCATTGATGATTTGAAACGAGAAATAACAGCAGCTATCCAAACTGTTACGCCTGATATGCTACAGAGAGTGTGGAACGAGTTGGAGCATCGGGTTGATATTGCTCGAGTGTCTGGAGGGGGCCATATTGAACATCACTGAACTTGTTTTTGAGTGAAAAAAAACCTTTTTAAATACTCTTTGTAATGACGTATAACAGAAGGTTATATTATGTTTCTTTCATTAAATACACATTTTTAAAGTTGTGGTATTCTTTCTGAATCACCCTGTATTGAGCCATGCCGCATCTATAGCAGTTCATTATAGCGAAAGTGTTGCCTTTGCGAGATGTTTTGCCCGAACTGATCTCTCGATTTTGGCCCATAAATGTTCAATGACATTCATGTCGGGCAATCTGGGTGGCCAAATCATTCCCTCCAGCTGTCCTGAATGTTCTTCAAACCAATCGCGGACAACAGTCGCCCGGCGACATGGCGCATTGTCATCCGTAAAAATTCCACCGTTGTTTGGCTGTAGATGGCCTCCCTGTACCCGAATATAACGATTTGCAGTCAATGGTCGTTTCAGTTGGACCAGAGGACCCAGTCCATTCCATATAAACACAGCCCACACCATTATGGAACCACCACCAGCTTGCACAGTGCCTTGTTGACAACCTGGGTCCATGTCGTCATCGGGTCTGCGTCACACTCGAACCCTAACATCAACTCTTACCAACAGAAATCAGGACTCATCTGCCCAGGACGCGGTTTTCCAGACGTCTAGACTTCAATCGATATGGTCACGAGCCCAGGAGAGGCGCTGCAGTCCATGTCGTGCTGTTAGCAAAGGCACTTTTCGTCGATCGTCTACAGCTGTAGCCCATTAACGCTAGATTTCGCCGCATTGTTCTAACGGAGATGTTCGTCGAACGTGCCACATTGATTCCTCCGGTTATCTCACACAGTGTTGCTTGTTGTTAGTACTGACAACTCTGTGTATATACTTATATGGATATGGTGTCTGTTCTTCCGGACATGTCCAAAAGAACAGACACCATATCCATATAAGTATATAGTTCTGGCAACACCGGCCATGATCTTCTTTTGTGCAGACGCGTACGTATTCCCCGAACTCTTACGGGACTTGGTAAGAATGTTTTCCACGAGTAATGAGTGTGTTGGGGTTGGACACTACGAATGTAGAGTGTGGACATACAAGGTGAGAATTTGGGTGCGGGAGGCGTGCGCGAGATAGTACCTGCAGTCGCGCTATCCTCTGTGCCCTCGGTGGCTCAGATGAATAGAGCGTCTGCGATGTAAGCAGGAGATCGCGGGTTCGAGTCCCGGTCGGGACATACATTTTCACCTGTCTCCGCTGATATACACTCCTGGAAATGGAAAAAAGAACACATTGACACCGGTGTGTCAGACCCACCATACTTGCTCCGGACACTGCGAGAGGGCTGTACAAGGAATGATCACACGCACGGCACAGCGGACACACCAGGAACCGCGGTGTTGGCCGTCGAATGGCGCTAGCTGCGCAGCATTTGTGCACCGCCGCCGTCAGTGTCAGCCAGTTTGCCGTGGCATACGGAGCTCCATCGCAATCTTTAACACTGGTAGCATGCCGCGACAGCGTGGACGTGAACCGTATGTGCAGTTGACGGACTTTGAGCGAGGGCGTATAGTGGGCATGCGGGAGGCCGGGTGGACGTACCGCCGAATTGCTCAACACGTGGGGCGTGAGGTCTCCACAGTACATCGATGTTGTCGCCAGTGGTCGGCGGAAGGTGCACGTACCCGTCGACCTGGGACCGGACCGCAGCGACGCACGGATGCACGCCAAGACCGTAGGATCCTACGCAGTGCCGTAGGGGGCCGCACCGCCACTTCCCAGCAAATTAGGGACACTGTTGCTCCTGGGGTATCGGCGAGGACCATTCGCAACCGTCTCCATGAAGCTGGGCTACGGTCCCGCACACCGTTAGGCCGTCTTCCGCTCACGCCCCAACATCGTGCAGCCCGCCTCCAGTGGTGTCGCGACAGGCGTGAATGGAGGGACGAATGGAGACGTGTCGTCTTCAGCGATGAGAGTCGCTTCTGCCTTGGTGCCAATGATGGTTGTATGCGTGTTTGGCGCCGTGCAGGTGAGCGCCACAATCAGGACTGCATACGACCGAGGCACACAGGGCCAACACCCGGCATCATGGTGTGGGGAGCGATCTCCTACACTGGCCGTACACCACTGGTGATCGTCGAGGGGACACTGAATAGTGCACGGTACATCCAAACCGTCATCGAACCCATCGTTCTACCATTCCTAGACCGGCAAGGGAACTTGCTGTTCCAACAGGACAATGCACGTCCGCATGTATCCCGTGCCACCCAACGTGCTCTAGAAGGTGTAAGTCAACTACCTTGGCCAGCAAGATCTCCGGATCTGTCCCCCATTGAGCATGTTTGGGACTGGATGAAGCGTCGTCTCACGCGGTCTGCACGTTCAGCACGAACGCTGGTCCAACTGAGGCGCCAGGTGGAAATGGCATGGCAAGCCGTTCCACAGGACTACATCCAGCATCTCTACGATCGTCTCCATGGGAGAATAGCAGCCTGCATTGCTGCGAAAGGTGGATATACACTGTACTAGTGCCGACATTGTGCATGCTCTGTTGCCTGTGTCTATGTGCCTGTGGTTCTGTCAGTGTGATCATGTGATGTATCTGACCCCAGGAATGTGTCAATAAAGTTTCCCCTTCATGGGACAATGAATTCACGGTGTTCTTATTTCAATTTCCAGGAGTGTATTTCACGTGAGTCAGCGGAGCACAAATGACACCTCCGCCAATGCACCGCCCTTTTATACCTGGTGTACTGGATGCTACCGCCGACTCAGTGTATTTCAAAGCAGTTGTAGTCGGTAATACAGTTAATGGGTTCAAAGAATTTGAGATCGAACTGTATGATACACTTGTATTTGATAAGCATGATTTTGCTGCAGCGCAAACCACAAATCTTATTGCGGGTTATGCCGAAACTGAAAATACTGCTACTGAGGCTGCAGTACCTAAGCGTTAACACACAGAACTCCTAATTAATCTTCTAATGAACATCACTTTGAGCGTAATTGAGAACCAAGAGCTTTAAAAACTGCTGCTCCCGTTAAGACAAATTGGTGTCGAAAGATTTTCAATTTTAAGCCGCTGCCTAAAGAAAGGCATGTCGCTTTCGGGAGAACGACTGTACAATCCCGCGTCCGGCCATCCTGATTAAGGTTTTCCGTGATTTCCCTAAATCGCTCCAGGAAAATGCCGGGATGGTTCCTTTGAAAGGGCACGGCCGACTTCCTTCCCCATCCTTCCCTAATCTGACGAGACGGATGATATCGCTATTTGGTCTCTTCCCCCGAACAACCCAACCCAACCAAAGACACCCATGCGGGTCCGGGGGTTAGAATAGGCCCGAGGTATTCCTGCCTGTCGTAAGAGGCGACTAAAAGGAGTCCATCCCCCTCAAGGGGGTAGTTAGCGCCTGTGTCTGGAGACGGACGGTTCCACGACCTATATTTGTGGTCTTTTTGGTTTTTCACTTCTCGTTTCTTCCTTCCTTTTGTTGGTTCCTTTCTTTGTTCTTCTCCATCTCACTGTCTTCCTTACTCTTTCCCTTGCCTTCTTTCCCTTGCCTTCTTTCCCTTGCCTTCTTCTCCTTGCCTTCTTCTCCTTGCCTTCTTCTCCTTGCCTTCTCTGGTCTCCGCCTCGGCGTTTGAGACAGTCTGTCCTCCCTCTCTTCCTCTTCCTTTTCCTCTTCTTCCTTCCTCCCTGTGCGCGCCTGAAGGCCGACCCACGCGTTCGCACGCGTAGCCGGTGACGAGGTAACGCGTAATTCCCCGCCCTGGGTAGACAAGTAAGGCACGCACGTACCCCCTGGTAAAGGCCAGGCCCAGGGAGGGGTGATTGCCTGAGCTGATACCTTCTGACCATGCCGATTGGTCCCTCCGTCTGTTTCTCGGGAGGTGTGACCTGAGGTGTAAACATTCACCTAAGGTGGGAGTGCCCTCTGAGAGGGTCCCCATAAGGAAGGAGCACGCCATCGGAGACGCTGGCAATCATGGGGGATTCCTCCGCAATGGATGCCCCATTCTTCTCTCTCGACTTCTGCCCACAAACGGAAACATGACCAGCCACCAGTGACAAAAGTACTACCGCCTGCCCCACAGTTCCTCGTCGTTTCTCGATCTGAGGACTGAAAGGATTTTTCCTCTGTCAACCCTTTCGTTATCCAGAAGGGCGTAGATGCCATAGCCGGTACTGTTAAATCTTGTACAAGGTTGCGTAATGGTACCTTGTTACTAGAAACTGAGAGCGCCTTTCAGGCACAGAAACTGCTTCGAGCCACACTCCTGTATACGTTCCCTGTCCGGATGGAGGCTCACCGAACTTTGAATTCGTCTCGTGGTATGGTCTATACTAGATCCCTCGACGGATTGACTGACAAGGAGATTGTCTTTCCTCGCTGAGCAGGGCGTGACGGCTGCTCATAGGGTCATGAAAAAGGTCAACAATGACCTTGTACCGACCCGGACACTTTTCTTGACCTTTGATAGTGTTAAGCTGCCATCGCGCATCAAAGCGGGCTACGTGGTTATTTCTGTTCACCCCTATGTCCCGACACCTACGCGCTGCTACCAGTGTCAGCGTTTTAATCACACTCGCCAGTCTTGTTCCAATGCGGCTAAATGTCACTTCTGGCAGGGATGCCCATGAGGGTGACTGTTCACCTCCGTCTCCTCGTTGTGTGAACTGTCAGGGTGACCATGCAGCGTCCTCCCGCGACTGTCCCATCTATAAGGAAGAACGCTGCATCCAAGAAATTCGGGTCAAAGAGAAAGTGTCCACCTCGGCTGCTCGCAAGCTATTAGCTAGTAGGAAGTCCACGCTGCTCCCAGCGGGGAAATACAGTACTGTCCTCGCCTCTCCTCGGACTACCAGGGAGGTGGCAACCCAGACATGCGATCTGACCTTCAGCACCACGATCGTCCGTTCGGCCAGTGCTAAGATCGCGCGGTCGACGTCTACTCTTCCTCCCATCACCCCACAGACACAAGCCCCTTCATCAGCTTCTGCTAAGACGAAGACCCAGAAGTCAGATGCTCGGGCCTTCAAGAAGGAATCGTCGCGTGCAGACTTCCTACGTACCTCGACCTCCCAGCCATCGACCAGTACTTCCACCAAACGACCTTCCAAGAAGGCTCATAGGAAGCACAGTTCTCCTTCTCCGCCACGGCGCATTTCTTCCCCTGCGCCACCCAGCGGTTGCCGCCCCAGGCCGTCTTGCGTTTCGCCTGGCCGCACCGCTGGTAGCCGAACATCTGGCTGTTCACCGGCGGAGGAAGCTCCCCCTCCCGGCCATCTTACCAAGATGGCCGATGAACCTATAGAACCAATGGACGATGACTGTCCGCCTACTGATAGCGGCGGCAGTGCTCGCTCGAAGCCAGGCCCTCAGCGGCCTTCGAGGTGACCCCTTCTTTCATCTTCCTTTTCTTCTTACGATGGCATTTATTCACTGGAATATTCGCAGCATTCGCTCCAACCGAGAGGACTTGAAGTTGCTGCTTCGCTTGCACCGTCCGCTCGTCGTAGCCCTCCAGAAACGAAGCTACGCCCATGCGATCAAATTGCCTTGGCACACTACACCTCTGTGCGTTTTGACCTACCCCCTGTGGAAGGTATTCCGGCTCATGGAGAGGTTGTGTTGCTGGTCCGGGATGATATTTACTACGATCCCATCAGGTTGCACACCGGCCTGCAGGCAGTTGCCATCCGCATTACTCTCCCCACTTTTACATTTTCCATTTGTACCGTTTACACTCCATCGTCGTCTGCCGTTACCAGGGCAGACATGGTGCAAATTATTGCTCAGCTGCCTGCACCATTTTTGTTAACTGGAGACTTCAATGCCCACCATCCCCTTTGGGGCTCTCCAGCATCCTGCCCGAGGGGCTCCCTGTTAGCAGACCTTTTCAACCAGCCTAATCTTGTCTGCCTCAATACTGGCGCTCCTACTTTTATTTCGGACACATCTCACACCTATTCCCATTTAGACCTCTCTATATGTACTACCCAACTTGCACGCCGGTTTGAGTGGTATGCACTTTCTGATACATATTCGAGCGACCACTTCCCGTGTGTTATCCATCTCCTGCAGCATACCCCCTTTCCGTGCTCATCTAGTTGGACCATCTCCAAAGCAGACTGGGGGCTCTTCTCTTCCAGGGCAACCTTTCAGGATCAAACCTTCACAAGCTACGATCGTCAGGTCGCACACCTCACGGAAGTCATTCTCACTGCTGCTGAATATTCCATCCCTCACCCTACTTCTTCTCCACGTCGCGTACCGGTCCCCTGGTGGACCGCAGCATGTAGAGACGCTTTACGTGCTCGTCGACGTGCTTTACGCACCTTTAAACGCCACCCTACAGTGGCGAATTGTATCAATTATAAACGATTACGTGCACAGTGTCGTCGTATTATTAAAGAAAGCCAGCTGGGCTGCTTTCACAAGCACCTTCAACAGTTTTACTCCTTCTTCTGTTGTCTGGGGTAGCCTGCGCCGGCTATCTGGCACTAAGGTCCACTCACCAGTTTCTGGCTTGACGGTTGCGAATGACGTCCTTGTGGCCCCTGAGGATGTCTCCAATGCCTTCGGCCGCTTTTTCGCAGAGGTTTCGAGCTCCGCTCATTACCACCCTGCCTATCTCCCCCGCAAACAGGCAGAGGAGGCTAGGCCACCTAACTTCCGCTCCTCGAATCGTGAAAGTTATAATGCCCCATTCACCATGCAGGAACTCGAAAACGCACTTGCCCGGTCACGGTCCTCCGCTCCAGGGCCTGATTCTATTCATATTCAGATGCTGAAGAACCTTTCTCCTGCGGGTAAAGGTTTTCTTCTTCGTACTTACAATCGCATCTGGATTGAGGGACATGCTCCCGCATGCTGGCGCGAGTCGATTGTTGCCCCGATTCCTAAGCCGGGGAAGGACAAGCACTTGCCTTCCAGTTATCGACCCATCTCGCTTACCAGCTGTGTCTGTAAAGTGATGGAGCGAATGGTTAACTCTCGTTTGGTTTGGCTGCTCGAGTCTCGCCGCCTACTTACCAATGTACAATGTGGATTTCGTAGGCGCCGCTCTGCTGTTGACCATCTGGTTACCTTGTCGACCTTCATTATGAATAACTTTTTGCGGAAGCGCCCGACCGCGGCTGTGTTCTTTGATTTGGAGAAGGCTTACGACACCTGTTGGAGGGCGGGCATTCTCCGCAACATGCATACATGGGGCCTTCGCGGTCGCCTCCCTCTTTTTATTCGTTTCTTTTTAATGGATCGACAGTTCAGGGTACGTGTGGGTTCTGTCCTGTCAGACACCTTTCGCCAGGAGAATGGGGTGCCACAGGGCTCAGTTTTGAGCGTCGCTCTCTTCGCCATAGCGATCAATCCAATAATGGATTGCCTCCCAGCTGATGTATCAGGCTCCCTTTTCGTGGACGATTTTACCATCTATTGCAGCGCGCAGCGTACATGTTTCCTGGAGCGCTGTCTTCAGCGTTCTCTTGACCGTCTTTACTCCTGGAGTGTCGCCAATGGCTTCCGTTTTTCTGCCGAGAAGACGGTCTGTATTAACTTCTGGCGCTACAAAGAGTTTCTCCCACCGTCCTTACGACTCGGTCCCGTTGCTCTCCCATTCGTGGAGACAACAAAATTTTTAGGTCTTACATTTGACAGGAAACTTAGCTGGTCTCCACATGTGTCATATTTGGCTGCCCGTTGTACCCGTTCTCTAAATGTCCTCCGTGTTCTCAGTGGTATGTCGTGGGGAGCGGATCGAACCGTCCTACTTCGTCTATATCGGTCGATCGTCCGCTCCAAGCTGGATTATGGGAGCTTCGTATACTCCTCTGCACGGCCATCCATCTTACGCTTCCTCCACTCCATACAACATCGGGGTTCACGACTTGCGATCGGAGCGTTTTATACTAGTCCCGTCGAGAGTCTTCATGCTGACACTGGTGAATTGCCACTCACCTACCGGCGCGATATACTGCTTTGTCGGTATGCCTGTCGGCTACTGTCAATGCCCGACCACCCGTCTTATCGTTCCTTTTTTGACGACTCCCTCGATCGTCAATACGGGTTGTATGTCTCTGCCCTGCTACCCCCTGGAGTTCGCTTTCGTCGCCTCCTTCAACACCTTAATTTTTCAGTCCCTGCAACCTTTCGAGTGGGCGAGAGCCGCACGCCACCTTGGCTCCAGGCTCAGGTTCGCGTTCACCTTGACCTCAGCTCGCTCCCAAAGGAGGTTACCCCCGGTTCGGTCTACCACTCCCGTTTTGTTGAACTTCGTTCGAAGTTCATTAATATGACCTTCATTTATACAGATGGCTCTAAGACCAATGACGGGGTCGGGTGTTCTTTTATTTCGGGGCACATTCAAATACCGGCTCCATGGCCATTGTTCAGTCTTCACAGCTGAGCTGTTCTTTACATCTGCCGCCACCGAGATTCTGCTTATGTCATCTGCTCCGATTCCCTGAGCGCCATGCAGAGCCTCAGTGATCCGTATCCGGTTCACCCTTTCGTGCACCGGATCCTACGCTCTCTTCAGCAGCTGGTGGACGTCGGTTCTCCAGTTAGCTTTATGTGGGTTCCTGGCCATGTCTGTATCCCTGGGAACGAAGCTGCAGATGCCGCGGCTAAGGCTGCGGTCCTCCAGCCTCGGACAACTTCTTGTTGTGTCCCTTCGTCAGATTGTAGCAGGGTCATTTGTCGGCGCATTTTATCGCTGTGGCATGCCGATTGGGCTGCACTTACGGACAACAAGCTTCGGGTCTTGAAACCTCTTCCCGCGGCTTGGACGTCCTCCTCCCGCCCTTCTCGACGGGAGGAGGAAGTTTTGGCCCGGTTACGAATTGGACACTGCCGGTTCAGCCATCGCCATCTGCTGACGGCTGCGCCGGCGCCGTTCTGCCCATGTGGGCAATTGCTGACGGTCCGCCACATTTTAACGTCCTGTCCGGATTTTAACACACTGCGTCTTGATCTTGGCCTACCATGTACTCTAGATGCCATTTTAGTGGATGACCCACGAGCAGCTGCTCGCGTTCTTCGTTTTATCAACTTGACAAACCTCTCTAAGGACATTTGATTATGCTGTTTTTTTTTTTTAATCCTATGCCTGTGTCTGTCTTTTATCGTGTTTTCCCTTTTAGTTGCTGTTTTAAACTTGTGCCTCGCGGTGCGTTCCTAACGTAGTCTGGGCGCTAATGACCATTGAAGTTGTGCGCCCTAAAACCACAAAAAAAAAAAACCAACCAAAGAAAGGCATGTTCGAGAAAACGAATAAGTCGCGCTATGCATTGTGCAAGTGTATTAATAAGCTCACCTAAAAATCCGAAATTGATTGTCAAGGAAGTAGACAAGGCCCAAGCAGACCATTTAAAACAACAAAAATAAACTTCCAAAGAAAGAATAGTGTAGTGTCTAGCATATGATGAGATCTGACTGGACAGACTATTGCAAATGCTGAATACGGTGAGTTCAGAACTGCTCGAACCTAGGAGGAGGACAATTTTTATTTAATTAATTAATGTACTATCTTATACTTTCTAGGAAAAAAGTGTTAAACTTTTATCAGTATTGCTATCTTCCCGCAGGATCGACGTCACCTTGTTCCAGTATAGGGGCAGAAGAAATTTTTGAAATTGGCAAAATAATTGTGACTGTATTAAAAGAAAAACCTATGCAACTAGGTACAATACAATAAACGGTCATTCTATTAATATTTGTAAAGAAAATCAATCGCCAAAACTGAATTTATTGGAAACGGTTCACCTCTAATATCGTCTTCTTGCCCCAGCTTCCCCTATATGAGTTACTGCCAGCGTACGTCCATTACCCACGAGCGTCGGTGTAGTTCACGGATGACGTGGGGGGTATGGCTACGAAGGGGACAGTGCTACAAAGTCTTGTGACTACAATAAATAAGAAATTCGCATAAAAACATATTTTCTGAAGTTCAAGTAAGATACAGAAAAGTCCACTCCACCCTGTACCCAATTAGGCCGTATTAGAAGCATCAAGTTCGACCAAAATGCAAAAAAATATTCTCTTGGGGGGCTGACAATGTACGGCTTCATGGCCTCGTTTACAAACTGGCGACGCAATGCTTCCGACTTGCTGCACCTCAACACCTCGATGCTAATGCGCAGGGAAACGAAAGTAGCCGTAGAAAACGAAGCCTCTGACCCACTAACACAGAGAGCTGGTGTATACAACGCAGTATAACCTCTGCATGTCGGACGTGCTTCTAACAAGTAGTGGCTACTGCGCTGTACCTCCTTTCCTGCTCCGTTCGTGGGAAGAATGATGCCGGTGGAGTCTCGGTGTGAGCTAGAATTTCTCCACTGCCCCGTCCCGTTCGCTTCGGCAACTGGATGTGGGATGAAATAATGTTTATGGACCGTTCTTGGAACGTTCGCTCTCGGGAAACGTTAAGTTATCCTCTTCGTGATTCACATCGTCTCCCTTGTAACTGTCACTGGAATTTAATAAGCAATTCCGTAACACTCTTGCGCTTAATAAAGTCGTGACGAAAAATGACAACTGAATGTCGCAGCGACAGACAGAATGACGTACGACTTTCATAGATATTGTTGATTCAGATAAAGAAGACACACAAAATTTCTGAGATTCAGAGTTTCGTGTTACACAAAATTCATTATTTTTACAGAAAAGGGAAAAAGTGAAAATCGCTACTTTTACGAACAAATGAACAATAAAGTTGTATTTATTCCTGTAATATTAATTTAATTTTATTTACATATGTTTTTGTTAAATGCGGAGATTCCTGGGAAGCTTCAAAAATTATGCTTTCCTTTCACTATAGTCGACGTAACCGCCTTGAGAGACTCAGCAGCTGTGGAGATATTTAAGATAATTTTCATTTGTTGTTCTTTCTCAGCTGCACATTGTTAATTAGATTACATGTTTAGATCATTCTCGATCATCTTCAGATCTGAGTAGTTGCGTCAGCAACCCGTCTTGTCTACTCAGAACCACATGTGAGAGTACTCAAATATGTGGTTCTAGGTAGACAAGACGGGTAGCTGACGCAGCTGTTTAGATCTGAAGATGATCGAGAGTGATCGAGGCATGTAATCTAATTAAAAATGTGCAACTGAGACAGAACAATAAATGAGGATTATCTTAATACTTTCCTTTGTAAGTATATTGTGTCTGACATTTTGTGTTTCTTCTCTATCGGAATGAATAATATCTGTGCAAGTCGTACGTCATTTTATCTCTGGTTGCGAGATTCAGTTGTTACCTAATGATGGACTAAGTAGTCAAACGCCTGTTTGTGATAAAATAAATTATATTTTCCGGAACACCAGGAAAATGTTTTCCAAATGTCGAAATGTCCAAATGTGTGTGAAATCTCATGGGACTTAACTGCTAAGGTCATCAGTCCCTAAGCTTACACACTACTTAACCTAAATTATCCTAAGGACAAACACACACACCCAGGCCCAAGGGAGGACTCGGACGTCCGCCGGGACCAGCCGCACAGTCCATGACTGCAGGGCCTCAGACCGCTCGGCTAATCCCGCGCGGCCAAATGTTTCCCGTTTAGTGTTGTGCCGTGTTCTGTGATAGAAAATTCTGTTAATTTTATAAAGCGAATAGCTTGTAACGTATCAGTTTCTGACTGCCCATGCACAATTAATATTGAAGTCGCCCCGACCAGTTTCCGAGCGCAGGGCGAAGAATCTTTTATTCGGCTTAAAAATGACGATCGTTCTTTCTCTTATTCGCTGATATTGGTGACGGTTGGAAGGGCGAGTAGTTTCCTCATGACAGCCATGGTATTTTTCGGTACTCGTTACAGAAGCTCTGTTAGCGGGAACACAAATGTCCAATGAAATTGAATGCATTGTGCTTCTAATTCTGATTGGTTGGAATGGCTTGAATGTCAAACAATTTCGTGGAATCGTCAGCAGCTCGCAAAATCGATAAGTCGTGCGGCAGCCTTCGTAGGCTGTGGAGTTCGTATGTCTGCTGGGGTGGAGGTGGTGTTCTTAAACATCGTTTGTAAAGTCTGTAGTGTGTGGTCCTGAGTGATCAAACGAGTTATTTTTCTTCCGAGGAGAAAAGTCTACAAAATATAGAAAAGCGGTCTCGTGCACGAGTGTGGTTTTCGGATTGAATCATTCTGTTTCCTATGTGAGTGTTGTCTTTAAGAGGGCGTGCACGCACTCACTAGGCAGAGTACTAAATCTGATCGCGGTGCCAACAGATGGTGGTTTCATAGTGAACGAAACGGACTTCCTGATGTTCTGGTAAATCTTCTACGTTGTTAGGCCGCGTCATGTTCCTCTTCAGTTTCTTTTATATGATCGACGCTTCGACTCTTCTGATGGGATCTTCTTCAGGATCTCCTGGTTTTCAGCCTTAGCCGAAAATCATGAAAAAGATCGCAGCAGAAGAGTCGAAATGTCAATCGTGTGGAAGAATCTGAAGAACAATATGACGTCTCCAGAATGAAATTTTCACTCTGCAGGGAGAGTGCGCTGATATGAAACTTCCTGGCAGATTTAAACTGTCTGCCGGACCGAGACTCGAACTCGAGACCTTTGCCTTTTGCGGGCAAGTGATCTACCATCTGAGCTACCCAAGCGGACTCATGACCCGTCCTGACAGCTTCAATTTTGCCAGTACCTCGTCTCCTACCTTCCAAACTTCACAGAAGCTCTTCTGCGAACCTGCAATACTAGCACTCCCTGAAGAAAGGATATTGGTGAGACGTGGCTTAGCCACAGCCTGGGGGATGTTTCCAGAATGAAATTTTCAGTCTACAGCGCAGCGTGCGCTGATATGAAATTTCCTCGTAGAGCACTTGCCCGCGAAAGGCAAAGGTCCCGAGTTCGAGTCTCGGTCCGGCACACAGTTTTAATCTGCCAGGAAGATCCAACAAAATGACGTGTCCTACCAGCCTAGAAGATTCTAATTTCAATGGCAACAGCCACGAAAGAGTGAAGACCTACGAAAAATTATATTGGGTTTCCACGCAAGATTTGGGAGTGACGTTTGTGTGACTTAATAGTATGGACCTTGCACTGTATTTTTATTTTATTGTTGTGGTTGTTATCGGCGAGAGTTGCTGGTAGCCAGTTGGAGGCTGTGTACTGAACGTATTCCAGTCCAGTAGTCGAATTTCGTGATCTTTTCTGAAAGTAGGTGGGTGTGAAACCTAGGGACCAGAATACCCGTCGTATCATGTGACTTTGCCAAGTGAAATAGCTCGATAAAACTTGGACTGTAGGTAGAAAGAACTGCTGCAGTATATTTCAGAGGGTGACTGAAAGAAATACGCGATGAGACGAACGAAAATAACACTTTCATTCAAATAGAATAATCACATTGAAGTCACCGCGATTCATCATGGCCCCCTGGACATTGCAGAAGGCGGGACGTTGTTGTTGACAGGGCGTTTGATCACCACGGATGGCAATGCATGCTCTGCAACGTGCTTCCATGCTGACCACAAGATTGATGAAGAGTTCTTATTCAGTTACTCCACCATGGCGGTCGAGAACTGCTGGATGGTCGCTGGTGCGTGTGGACGTATTGCATCCCACACGTGCTCGATGGGATTTAAGTCGGAAGAACGAGCAGACGAGTCCACTCGTCGAATATTCTCTCTTTCCAAGAGATCCTACACCTGCATCCGCCGACCCGACCGCACATTGTCAGTCACAAAAGCCGGCCGGTGTGGACGAGCGGTTCTAGGCGATTCAGTCTGGGTCCACGCGACTGCTACGGTCCCAGGTTCGAATCCTGGCTCGGGCATGGATGTGTGTGATGTCCTTAGGTTAGTTATGTTTAAGTAGTTCTAAGTGTAGAGGCTGATGACCTTAGATGTTAAGTCACATAGTGCTCAGAGCCATTTGAACCATTTTGCATGTCGAGTGAGAATAGTGTACAGTGTCACAATAACGTTGATCAGTGAGTGTACCGTGTTCAAAGATTTGGAGGTCAGGACGCCCATGCAACACTATGCCTCCGCAAGCAATCACACCTGGACCACCAAAACGATCACGTTTGGCACTGTTCCTGGGTGCTTTACGTGTTCTCATCTCCAACCATATGAAGGTGTATCCAGCTTTGTCAAACATGACCATTTCTGTGGTACAGGTGTTACAGTTTGGGGAGGCAATAATGTTGCATGGGTGTATTGATGTCCGAATCTTTGAACACGCTACACCCATCAGTCAACGTTATTGTAACGCTGTACTCTTTCGCCACGCACATGTTTCCAGGGGTGCATTCGGCTTTGATTTCGTTTTTATGCTAGACAATGCGCGGCCGCATGGAACAGTGCTTGTGGGGGAGTTCTGGGATGGAGAGGATATTCGGCGAATGGACCGGCCTGACCGTACCACCGGCTTAAACCCCATCGAGCATGTCTGGGTTGCATTGGGGAGACGTCTTGTAGCACATGTACTAACGACGCTCCAACTACGCTGGTACACAAAGGGAAAGTCTTACCACAAAACAATAACAACGTGGCCAGAACGGAAGCACCTTGCATAGCTTTTTTTTTATATAATAGGGTATGAGCCCCTCCACGTGCGCACAAGCATGGTGACCAACTCAAAAGGTCTACTGTCACTTCTGCATTGCTAGTGTTTAGAATCGAGGAGATCGCAGGAGCGAGGAACTGCGATGTTATCCGTACGTCCGGGTAAGATTACCCATTAATACGGGCGCATCTGGGTGATAGAAGTGGTTGGAAAAGTTTGGCATAATCAAGCTTGAAAGAAGAGCGGTTTTAAGGGCAGAGGGAAAAAAGTGCAAAGGCAAGAGCCAAGAGAAAAAAAAACCCTCTGCGACAGTGTCAGGTTGCGTAGTAAGGTCAGTTGTGGTTTCTTGCTATCTGCGACAGATCGTGCAAGGTAAGGCTATGTTAGTGGTTGGGTATCATGCATCAGTACCATAGAAGCAATGCAGATTGTCGTAGAATGATCAGTCCTATCGAGGAGGTGAGCGCTGCTGCTGCTGGGCCGACGATGTCTCCTGCGCCAGCTGCTGCTGCTGCTCCTCCTATAAAAGCCATGTCGTTGTAGGTTTGTCAGTTCGATGGTACTCAAAACAAATGTCAGTGTGTTATGTGTTGGGAGTTTGTTTGTGAGTCGTGTTTGGCTTCCCTGCGATTGTCCGTTCTCGTGGCAGAGGCTCAGCTAGCAAGCTAGTCAGTCGCTAATGTGCAGGGGCTCGCCTCGTTGTGTCGTTTGCGTAGTTACGAAATTACCATAGATGGCTAGTCCCTAAGGAGTGTCTTTGGGCGCTTGTGTTTCCATCTATGGTTGTGACCGTGGTTGCCCAGGTGTAGGATGTGAGGATTGTTCGAGTGACTTGATTTCTTGTACAGTCGTGTGGCAGTGGCGCCCGTGGTGATCGCACACACTGCTAAGAACGACATCGCGTGGAGATGTGATGTCCAGGGGACCACCATAAATGGCGCCGACTTCAGTGTAGCTACTGTATTTGCACAAAAAACTCATTTCCATTAGTCTCATTGCGTATTCTTTTAGTTAGTTTCTGACCTATCTTGTAGCAGTTCTTTCCGTATATGGTGCAATATCCAGCAATGATAGTAGGAGTAATCCACTAAATTACAGGCCCATTTGATAGCTGAGTGGTCAGCGCGATGGAAAGCTATGTGAAGGGTCCCGGGTTCGATTCAGAGCTGGGTCGGAGATTTTTCTCCGCTCAGGGTCTGGGTGTTTTGTTGTCTTAATCATCATCATCTCATCCCCATTGACGAGCAAGTCGCCGAAGTGGTGTCAACTAAAAGGCTGGCACCACGGGACCAGTCTACCCGACGGGAGGCCCTAGCCACACGACATTTCTTTACAGGCCCATATCATTAATGTCGATATGCGGCAGGATTTTGGAACATATATTGTATTCGAACATTATGAATTATCTCGAAGAAAACGGTGTGTTAACACACAGTCAACACAGATTTGGAAAACCTCTTTACTTGCACGAATTGTTGTGAAAAAATGACAAGGGATTTCAAATCGATGTCGTATTTCTGGATTTTCGGAATGTTTTTGACACTGTATCACACAAGTGGCTTGTAGTGAAATTGCTTGCTTATGGAATATTGTCTCAGTTACGGATTCGTGATTTACTGTCAGAGAGGTCACAGTTCATAGTAACTGACGGAAAGTCATCGAATAAACAGAAGTGGTTTATGCTCGCAGTTTTCTTAGGTTGTTTGCGGATGACACTGTTGTTTATAGACTAGTAAAGTCATCAGAAGATCAAAACAAATTGCAAAACGATTTAGGAAAGATTTATGTATGGTGCGAAAATTGGCAATTGAATCTAAATGAAGAAACGTGTGAGGCGATCCACATGCGTGCTTAAATAAATCCCTTAAACTTCGATTACACGATAAATCAGGCAATTCTAAAGGACGCAATTTCAACTAATACCTAGGAATTACAATTACGAACAACTTAAATTGGAAAGAACACATAGAAAGACAGCGTTTCATTGGCAGGACACTTAGGAAATGTAACAGATCTACTAAGGACACTGCCTACACTAGGCTTGTCCGTCCTCTTTTAGAATACTGCTGCGCGGTGTGGGATCCTTACCAGATAGGATTGACGAAGTACATCGAAAAGGTTCAAAGAAGAGCAGCACGTTTTGTATTATCGCGAAACAATGGAGAGAGTGTCACGGAAATGATACAGGATTTGGGATGGAAATCATTCACACAAAGGCGTTTTTCTTTGCGGAACAATCTTCTCACGAAGTTCCAATCATCAACTTTCTTCTCCGAACGCGAAGATATTTTGTTGACGCCGACCTACATAGGGAGAAACGATCAACACAATAAAATAAGGGAAATCAGAACTCGCACGGAAAGATATAGGTGTTCGTTTTTTCGGCGAGCAGTGCATGATTGGAATAATAGAGAATTGTGGAGGTGGTTCGATGAACCCTCTGCCAGGCACTTAAATGTGATTTGCAGAGTACCCAGGTAGATGTAGAAGTTTCAGCGAGCATTGGCAGTGACTAATCACGTGAAAGTTAATTTCGGCTTTAAGTTCTGCACACCAGTGTTGTTGTATTGTATTGTATGTTAACTGGGGGCCTAGAAACGGCGGAGAGGCTCCGTCCCAGCCGCAGCCGCAATGGTCCACAACCGCACGACGACTACCGCAGTCTGCTTCACCCCTCCGCCGCCCCACACCGAACCCATGGTTATTGTGCGGTTCGGCCCTCGGTGGACCCCCCAGGGAACGTCTCACACCAGACGAGTGTAACCCCTATGTTTGCGTGGTAGAGTAATGGTGGTGTACGCGTACGTGGAGAACGTGTTTGCGCAGCAATCGCCGACATAGTGTAGCTGAGGCGGAATAAGGGGAACCAGCCCGCATTCGCCGTGGCAGATGGAAAAACGCGTAAAAACCATCCACAGACTGGCCGGTTCACCAGACCTCGACACAAGTCCACCGGGCGGATTCGTGCCGGGGACCAGGCGCTGCTTCCCGCCCGGAAAGCTGTACGTTAGACTTCACGGCCAACCAGGCGGACACACCAGTGTAGTTAGATAGCAGATGGTGTTTAATGACAATCTCTGGAGCAGCTCACAGAATTAATCCGCGTTCGGCAATAAACTTCTCCGAATCCTTGGAATTCGTCTCGCGGGCTGCACGTCGCCAAGAGTGCGCAGATTCCAACCGCGTCTGCAATTGTGGCTTCGTTCAACGCCGCCGAAGCTCCGAAGCACGAACGAAAGGTATGTTTGAAACTTAAATGGTCATTTGGTTTGAGCATGCATCAGAGAAAATGTGAAGAGCCTTGCGGGTCCGGCCAGGGTGGCCGAGCGGTTCTGGGCGCTACAGTCTGGAACCGCGCGAACACTACGGTCGCAGGTTCGAATCCTGCCTCGGGCATGGATGTGTGTGATGTCCTTAGGCTAGTTAGGTTTAAGTAGTTCTAAGTTCTAGGGGACTGATGACCTAAGAAGTTAAGTCGTGCTTAGAGCAGTCGCGCGGTTCCGAACTGAAGCGGCTAGATCTACTCGGCTACCGCGGCCGGCAAACAGCTAGCGGACGCTATCGGGCCGCGCCGTTTCACCCGCGCGACCTTGACAGCTGAGGCGTCGGCCCGCCGGGGAAGGCGGGGACCCGCTAACCGCGAAAGCACACTGCTCTGCTCCCGCCGCTGCCAGCCACGCGCCGAACCCCGCGTCTTCTGCGCAGCGCCCTGTAGCGGCGCCGCGTGTCGCAAGGCGGGAACGCTGGCCCCGGCGAATCTGAAGGGGGGTCGCGGCCTCTGAATGCCGCCATTGTCTCCGGCAGCCCCGCCGTTAATTGGCGCGTCCTCGTATCTGTGTCAAGTGACGCCGAGATGTACGGCGTGCGGAATCTGGAGCGACACGCCCACCACAGATTCGATGCGGAGTACCGCCGAACGGCGCAACCTTCTCGTCGCGGGGACGCAGACGTTGCGACACCCTACTTTGTTGAGGCGCGCCACCTCTCCTGCTGCACAGTCTGTTGATAAACAAAATGACGAGTCCGGAATGAATGTTTAACTTGCTATGTATGGGTGAGGTGTAAAAAGGATTCTTTCTACAAGTTAAGTTCTCCGGATACTCGAAAACATGGAAAATCCGGAGACACCGAAAAAATACGTTCATATGAATGATTAATTCTTAAAACATACGTGTTTCACCAGATTACAAGGGCCCTTCAGTAAGTAATGCAACACACTTTTTTCTCAAAGAAGGTTGGTTTTAACCAGGATTCCAATTCACTATATTTTCCCCCCCTCTTTCGGCTCCAAAGTCCTACTTTTCAATTGAATCTCCGTTCAATGAGACTGACTCACGCCACCTTACTGGAGGGCCTGTCGCCCGCATGTTACCACTCCACTGATCGACGTCTTCCGGCACCAATAGCCTCCCCATCATTCACGCACTGCTTCCTGGGAGTGTGAGACCCAACTCGCTTTATTTGTTCATGAGACCCAGAAAATATTAGATACTGGCTCCCAGGTAGATGCTATTTTTCTTGACTTCCGGAAGGCATTCGATACAGTTCAGCACTGTCGCCTGATAAACAAAGCAAGAGCCTACGGAATATCAGACCAGCTGTGTGGCTGGATTGAAGAGTTTTTAGCAAACAGAACACAGCATGTTGTTATCAATGGAGAGACGTCTACAGATGTTAAAGTAACCTCTGGCGTGCCACAGGGGAGTGTTATGGGACCATTGCTCTTCACAATATATATAAATGACCTAGTAGATAGTCTCGGAAGTTCCATGCGGCTTTTCGCGGATGATGCTGTAGTATACAGAGAAGTTGCAGCATTAGAAAATTGTAGCGAATTACCGAAAGATCTGCAGCGGATAGGCACTTGGTGCAGGGAGTGGCAACTGACCCTTAACATAGACAAATGTAATGTATTGCGAATACATAGAAAGAAGGATCCTTTATTGTATGATTATATGATAGCGGAACAAACACTGGTAGCAGTTACTTCTGTAAAATATCTGGGAGTATGCGTCCGGAACGATTTGAAGTGGAATGATCATATAAAATTAATTGTTGGTAAGGCGGGTGCCAGGCTGAGATTCATTGGGAGAGTCCTTAGAAAATGTAGTCCATCAACAAAAGAGGGGGCTTACAAAACACTCGTTTGACCTATACTTGAGTATTGCTCATCAGTGTGGCATCTGTACCAGATCGGGTTGACGGAGGAGATAGAGAAGATCCAAAGAAGAGCGGCGCGTTTCGTCACAGGGTTATTTGGTAAGCGTGATAGCGTTACGGAGATGTTTAACAAACTCAAGTGGCAGACTCTGCAAGAGAGGCGCTCTGCATCGCGGTGTAGCTTGCTCGCCAGGTTTCGAGAGGGTGCGTTTCTGGATGAGGTATCGAATATATTGCTTCCCCCTACTTATACCTCCTGAGGAGATCACGAATGTAAAATTAGAGAGATTAGAGCGCGCACGGAGGCTTTCAGACAGTCGTTCTTCTCGCGGACCATACGCGACTGGAACAGGAAAGGGAGGTAATGACAGTGGCACGTAAAGTGCCCTCCGCCACACGCCGTTGGGTGGCTTGCGGAGTATAAATGTAGATGTAGATGTAGATCCTTCTTGGGCTAAACCCATGAATGTCTGAAGGTGCAAGATCCCAGCTGTGGGGTGGATGAGGAAGAACAGTCCAACCTAGTTCTGCGAGCTCCTCTCGTGTGTGCAGACTTGTGTGAGAAGTTCATTTGCATTTTTGTGTCGACGAACACGTTGAAGTCGTTTCCTCAATTCCCTGAGGGTAGAGCGACAATGAGCCGTGCGTGGCTCGTGTGCGTGCCATCTATTACTTAACACCCTGTTTTGAGCGTCCACCTCGTTATGTTAACTTCTATTACTGGTGTCACGGAGTTGCTGCCTTGCCTGGCCGCGAGCGGCAGCAGCAGCGCTTATCGATATAAGCCCGGCCATATTATCTTTGCTGGACTGCTATTACTTCCCGGTCGTTGTGTGTCGACCAGTGAGTTGGAAAGTGCCAGCAGTTAGTTGGGACCTGGCAATGTTTGAGTTGGCACGCGCCACAAGTTCAGTCGGGACGCGGCAGCAGTGAGGTCCGGTCCGCCATGACTCGCCCGACTGTTGCCGACACACATGATTGGAGCGGGGACGACTTTGGTTGGTCGTCGGTCGGTCATCTTGCCGGACAACGTGTATTTGGCCGGCGATCGCTTATGGGTGGAGGATGCTAAGTTCACCCAATCTTGATATGATGTGACGTCATTATGACGTATATACGCTTTAGTCGATTAACACACCTATCGACTTTTACGAACGTTTGAGATACTACACTGTCGTCAGCTAGTGGTTTGTTTTGACACGTGCGATTCTGAAAACAGCTCAGTGTGGCAGCGTATATGTATTTCGCCAAAATAAAAGTAAAAGAGCTGAATATTAGTAGAAATATTCCTGACCGTGGCCTTGAAAACACCACGGACAACACGTTTCGTAAAAAAGTGAAGTCTTCTTATGTCCCGACCAGATTAGATTGTGTGATTGTTGTATTGAATGCTTACGCCGAAAATAATATTTATTTACTATCAACATTTTAGTATGGTTTCATACAATTGGTCTTGTCAATACATATTAGATTGTAGCAGCATACTCTTGCTGACTTTTTTTCTTAATTTATATAGCTGAAAGAGAACTCTTGCGCTTTTGTTAGCTAAGTAATTTATATGTCCATCCCAAGATAATCTTTTATCAACCATAATTCCAAGTAATTTTACACTCGGACCGCAGAGACAGGTACCTTAGTGTCCAGTAATGACTGGTGTGTAGAATGATTGAATTTCGAACTTAAAAAGAAGAATATGAGGCATTGTTAAAGAAAAATCGTCGACCGGAGATGAAATACGAGGGGAAGTGGATTTCTCAATGTAATCTTAACCAAAGGTTAGTGTCTAGTACTGATTGACATATGAAATGATTGAATGCAGTGTCAAAGCATTCCACGGTGGTATGATAAACCAGACGTACTGTTTATTATGTCATGTATACAACCACAATAGTTTTAGCATGTACCTGGCCATGCCAATGTGGTTTATGTCAGCAGTATAATTTGCTAAGACAAGATTATGCAAAATACGAATTGCATCACAACATGAGCGGATACCTTAAACTATGCAGAAGTCTCGTTACTTTTGCTGGATGCAGGTTGCAGAAGATGGCACCAGTAAAGGTCTCTTACTCGGAGAACCAATGCGTTAGGTCATCATATACTCAGTTCAGCTTTGGAGTCTACTGTTCACAAACGAATGGCGCAGAGCACAGCGCTACCCTGTCACAACCTCTCGAAAGTTCACAAAAGTCTAATAGTTGATATACGGTTTCTACACGATGTAGCGTGTATACGTCATAATGACGTCACATCGTATCCAAGTCCGGTGAACTTAGCATCCTCCCTTATGGGTTGGCTGTGTCTGCCGACTCGTGATTCGTCCCTTTTATTGTAGTACTGCCGTTAGCATTGTCTAGTTCTTCATGCAAGTGTTCGTGAAACTGTGTGTAGTTCGTGTGATTTTGACTGACAAGTTTTTGTAAATGTTGTCGGCGTATTGGCTCTGAGGAGTCGGTCGGTTGGCGTGGAGCAGTGAGGAATTCTCGGCGGGGCGTAGTTTGGCCGGGGCCCGCCGGCGGTCTCTGCGCGGTGTCGGAGTGTGTGGCGCTGTTCCCATTCCTACGAGGTCCGTGACTCACCGACCATGGACACGAAAGTTGAGTTTTGGTTTAACCTACCACCAAGTCAAGAGTGTTCACACTGTGTTGTTTGGAGTTCGTTGTCGGCTGTCGGGATATTCCCACGAGCAACAACGTGGTTTTCAAGTTGGAAAATTCTAGCCACCCTCCAGTGGAGTTCCACTGTATTTGGTTATTTGAATTAAAGTTCATCAGCGGAATCTTCTGTCTTGTTCCCGTTAACGTTCCGGTTACCTGCCCTGGGTATTGACGTACATTTCAGGCAGTGTAGTTTCCTCATCGTGTTGTTGCTGTCCAGTACGGTGCGTAGTTCGACAGCACCGTGTATGATTGGTTGTGGGCACCAATATCTTCTACGTTGTTCCGTTGAACTCCCTGTTGTGCCCTGGTCGGGTGAAGTGGAAGTTATCTTGTCGGTGGGTCCGCTGACTGTCGGTCGGTTGGGTTGTTGTCGGATCGTGAATGGTTGGCCCGACTGCCTTGTCTCATTTACAGGAGCGTTTAAGTGTTTGAATTACAGGCCGACCCTCAAACACCTGGGCGCCCTTGTGTGGATTACCTTATTTTTTAAAAAATTTGTTCTTGTTGTTGGTACTTGTATGGCTTCTAGCCCGTTTTGTGTTTTAAATTAGAGCTGTTTTACTCTTAAGGTATTCAGCCTTTTGGCATTTTAAAAAATTTTGAATTTTTACGTCTTCGGCCTTCAGCCGTTTTGAATTTAACTTGTTTACTTCAACCTACTGAATTTTTTTAAGTTTTCAGCCTTCAGCAGGTTTCAGTTTTAATTGTTTGTTCTTAAGGCTTTCTGCCTAAATTAAAGAACTGTTTCACGTAAAGACTTTGGTATTTTAAAAAAAGAAATTAATGTTTTGGAGTTTTAAGTGTTCGGCTTTCAGCCGATTTAAATTTAACTTGTTTACTTCAGCCTAACTAAAGAACTGTTTTAAGAAAAGGCTTACCTTTTAAATTTCTCATTAAGCTTGCGTTTTAAGTTATTGGCCTTTAGCCGTTTTTAAATTAAAGTGGCTTTCAGCCGGTAATTAAGTCCGAAAGATTAAAGCTGGGTGTTTAAAAAAATTTTTTTTTGGGCTTTTGTAATGTTTGATCGAATAATAAATTTGTATGTTCGAGTGTAACTGACAGCCCCTTATTTTGGCCCCTTTCCACAATTTATTCTGTCTTTCCTGTCCTACGGGTTAAGCAAGGCGTTTCAGACACGCTTCACAGTTAATCGTTACGAGGGCGGACAGCAAAGATTACTAGAAGGCCGTCACCATATGTTTACCGGATGAGAGTGCGGCTTTGACCTTTTCCTTCGGAGAAGAAGAATGGATTGCTGTTCTGTTTCCAGTTCGAAGTGATGAACCTATCTTTCATCGCCTGAGACGATGCTCAACAAAAAATTGTCATTATTAGCCTCGTAACGCGCAAGCAGTTCCTTTGTTGTTCCTTGTGGTGTTCTGTTAGGCGGCACCTCGGCGAGGAACACATCAGGCACACCTTTGACTACTCCCACTGGTGGCTGAGTGTGTCAGCACTGCCATCAGCAACGCCCAGTAGTGCACCGAGCTGTTTGTACAAGATCCGTCGAGGACCTCGAATGCGAGTGTCCGCACGTTTCGAGATTGGAGCTGTCACAGCTGCTGGCGGCCGACCGGCACGAGGGAGACTGGACTGGTTTGTGCGACCTTATTGCGATGATGACACACGCCTCGCCCAACGACTCACTGTGCTTTTGTTCATCGCCAGGTCTCCGCATGTATTATTCAAGTTCCTATGAATATCTGTGGTGCTCTGGTTTCCCGCCAAATGAAACTCACTGACAGCTCTGTGCTTGGAACGCACCTCCGCTACAGACGCCATTTTGAAGGTTTCGTACGGCGACACCACCTATCGGAATTTCATGAAACTTTAATGGCTTAAGGGGAGGTTTACTACCTTTGGCCCGAAAAAAGCATCTACATCTACACTCCGCAAGCCACCTGACGGTGTGTGGGGGAGGGTACCTTCAGTACCTCTATCGGTTCTCCCTTCTATTCCAGTCTCGTATTGTTCCTGGAAAGAAGGATTGTCGGTATGCCTCTGTGTGGGCTCTAATCTCTCTGATTTTATCCACATGATCTCTTCGCGAGATATACGTAGGAGGGAGCAATATACTGTTTGACTCTTCGGTGAAGGTATGTTCTCGAATCTTCAACAAAAGCCCGTACCGAGCTACTGAGCGTCTCTCCTGCAGAGTCTTCCACTGGAGTTTATCTATCATCTCCGTAAAGCTTTCGCGATTACTAAATTATCCTGTAACGAAGCGCGCTGCTCTCCGTTGGATCTTCTCTATCTCTTCTATCTACCCCATCTGGTACGGATCTCACACTGCTGAGCAGTATTCAAGCAGTGGGCGAACAAGTGTACTGTAACCTACTTCCTTTGTTTTCGGATTGCATTTCCTTAGGATTCTTCCAATGAATCTGTCTGACATCTGCTTTACCGACGATCAACTTTATATGATCATTCCATTTTAAATCACTCCTAATGCGTACTCCCAGATAATTTATGGAATTAACTGCTTCCAGTTGCTGACCTGCTATATTGTAGCTAAATAATAAGGGATCTTTCTTTCTATGTATTCGCAGCACATTACACTTGTTCTTTGAGAATTGTGTTCTCGGGATGTGTTACAGATATCAAAGTCAAATCTGTTCTAAATGTTTATTGATATCTCCTCTACAAACTGGAATTTTTTCGACCGGAAATGTCGAAGGGCAAAGGCGGATGTGCCGTCGGAACGAAACAAAATTTCGATGTAGACCTCAATGCACGGTATGTCACAGATCGGCCGGCTAGTCTGAAATCAAAATTGAGTTGACGTTAGCGAAGTATATAAGATTCTTTAGGAGTTGTACCTCGCTTAAGTTATTTGGACCATAGGAAACAAAATGGTGGCCATTCGAAAAATAATAGGGCTTTTTCAACAATTTTTCGACTTCGTCGGCCAAGTAAAAATATTTATAGTTCATGGATCGGAATAAAAGTGGTACAACTCCTAGACAATTTAGTTAGCTTCCACAGAAACAAAGAATCATGTCAATCGGTTCAGTAGATTTGAACTTACTATACCGCACGATAAAAAAACGTCATTTCAAGAAAAGCGCATTTGAAGTTTTGACTACATATAAATGCAATATTATGCAATTTACGTTCAATCTCCTATTCCGGGTCCATAAACTAGTCCTCCTTCCTCAAAGAGGGCGTTCTGCTCGATCTGGGCCATCCTGCTCTGCTTCAGAGCCGCTCGTATGGCCGGTCACAAGCAGTTTTCGGCCGCCTGAATCCGGTGGTCGTCCGAATGCTTGGCGAACTGCGTCGAATAGAGTCCCAAGGTGACGTCCATCGTTGTCCATGGTTTTCAGAATTGCTGAATACCCTTTGTTGAAGCTGCACACTGCCAGAAAGTCGCAATCTCCATAGTCTTCGCCGCACCAGAATGCAAATGCTTGGGGACTAACTACCAAACACAAGCGCTCAAACTTTCATTTGAATTTTGTGTGTTTCTCCCAAGCACCGGTACAATAACTCGTCCCCCGAAAGAAAAAAACTGGTTCGTGAAAAAGGCTGATTTCAGGCAGGTGCATTGTTTGTTCAACAGCTAATAACAAACAATTCCGTTAAGTATTCGGAAAAACCGTTTCAGGGGTGGATTCTAAACACTTTTATGGATCCAAAATGCAATTAAAAAATCGATTTTTTGAACCAAAAGATAGTAAACCTCCTCTTAAGCATGAATATTCCACGATGTCCCACAGCAAATTTCGCATTTTTTCAGTCGAAACTTTCCGAGAAAAAAAAGAGTTGCATTACTTAATGGTATAATCATATATGATAATTATCTTCATGTAAAGACATAAATCAGCCATCGTTTCACTTAAACCATGAACAGATATTGAAAAAAACACGGTGAGTTATATACACTCAAATAATTGTCAAGTCTCTTTCGAGTCACAGTCGTATGTCGTTTATGTGCAGCACGATCACGTAGGTGTTTCACAAGCAAAGGTAAAGCTGATGTTCCATCCTGACTTCCCAACAACCTACTTCGTCCAGTAGCGTTGCTATCTCTGTATTTGCCACAATCTCTTCAGCTTGAGCGCAAATTTCATCTGCTAATGCATCCTCATTAATTTCCTTGTCTGCAGACGAAGTAATGGTGATAATTTCATCAGAAATCATACTATCATTGCATTTTATAGCCAGTCAGTTACATGTACAAGGCGAGGCATATAAAAGTTGCCCGGAGAACAGAGTTCCAGGGTACAAAGAAATTGACTATAGCAGATGTTCAAAGTGACCACCATTCATCTAAAGACACTTTTGGGCCTTGGTCAGCAAGATGCTGAAGGCGGACCGAAGCTGGGCTGCCGAAATTGCTGCAGTCGCGTCCGAAGTTTTTGAAGACAATGACTGTTGTTGCGCTACACCTTATACTTGAGGGCTCCCCATACTAAGTAATCGCACACTGACAAATCAGGTGATCTCCATGGCCAGGCTGTGTAGGACCCGTATCGGAGCACCCTCCAATGTTTGTAAATTTTTTAAGACATAATTCAGTAACAATGGCTTTCAATAATTGTCCTTTATTCAAACTATGTAGTGCAAACAACTTTTTGTCGATTGAAACTATCACCTTCTTTCTCTAAGATGACATTTTACATTTGCAACAGACGGGGAGAAAAACAATGCCAGCTTATAAACTGACACCTTTTCGGGATCTGTGTCCGCTTGTTGGCTGAATTTAAATTTAACTGTTCTCATCACACATTGTTGCTGATATTACATCTGTTATTACATACTACACATTTACTGCAATAGAAAGAAGAAATTCCTTCACGATTGGTATTCACTTGACTCAATGTCTGATGTTCTGGAGTCCTTATTTTGATATTTTAAAAAAGAAAACCCACCTGATCCTTGTTTGAAACTGGTCAGATCACTTGAAAAGTAACTGAGATTTAAGACAAGAAAATCAATGAAGCTCACATACGAAATAGACTGTAAGACATAAAAAATGACGCACCACGACGGAATTAAACGAATGGGATGGAAATGTGTAATGTATAGACAAACAAATCATTACACTTCAGAAAAATTGAATGATTTATTCAAGAGAAAGTGCTCCTCAAACTCAGCACAGAGAGGTGGACCATCGCGTTATTGATTTTCTCCACAAACTCAGCAAATCAATAACGCGTTGGTCCACCTCTGACCCTTATGAAAGCAGTTATTCGCCTTGGCATTGATTGACAGAGTTGTTGGATGTCCTCCTGAGAGATATCGCGCCAAATTGTGTCCAACTGCTCCCGTTAGATCGTCAAAATCCCGAGATGGTTGGGGGGGGGGGGCTTTCCGTAAAGGTCCAAACGTTCCCAATTCGGGAGACATCCGGCGATCTTGCTGAACAACGTAGGGTTTGGTTAGCAGGAAGACAAGCAGCAGAAACTCTCGCCGCGCGCGGACGAACATTGTCTTGCTGAAATGTAAGCCCAGGGTGGCTTGCCATGAAGGGCAACCAAGCGGGGCGTAGAATATTGTCGATATACTTCTGTGCTAAGACCGCCTTGGAAGACAACCACCAGAGGGACTCTTCTGTGAAAAGAAATGGCACCCCTGACCACAACTTCTTGTTGTCGGGCCGTTGGTATCCACATCACTATCCAGGGCGTCTCCAGGCACGCCCTCGCTGGTCAACTGAAACGCGACTCATGTCACTGAAGACAATACTGGTTCAGTAAGTGAGATTCCAGGCCGAATAATTTACTCAGAAAAAACAAATTAACTACTAGGAAAATGTTCATATCAGTTTTATGTGTGTAGGGGAGTGGCTGACACACACGCGCACACACACACACACACACACACACACACACACACACACACACACACACACACACACACACACACACACACACACACAGAGACTCACTCACTCACTCACTGATGTGCCGAAATACGAAAGTCACTCCAAAAGAAGTGCACATTATTTTTTGTAAAAATACAGTTTTCATTCTGTATGTGTGAAAGTTTTACAGTGTGTAGATACATCCTTCCCGCTTGTTTTCAAACTTAGTTCAACCTGTTCCCGTAAGTGGCGCAGTCACAGCATGTCTTCAAGATGGCTGCTACACTTGACAGAAGCAACGTGCTGTCATAGAATTCCTGTGCTGTGAAAACGAGACAGTGGGAAACATCCATAAGAGGTTGAAAAAGGTGTATGGGGATGCTGCTATCGATCGCAGTACAGGTAGTCGGTGGGCAAGCAGGTTACATGATGAAAGCGGGCACGGCAATATTGAGGATTGTCCTCGCAGCGGCAGGCCTCGTACAGCACACTCTCCAGAAAATGTGCAGAGAGTTAACGAAATGGTGACAGCTGACAGACGCATCACAGTGAACGAATTGTCACGCTACGCTACATTGGGATAGTGGAAGCAAGTGTTTGCAGAATACTGAAAGTGTTGGCGTTAAAAAAGGTTTGTGCCGGGTTGGTTCCCAGGATGTTGACAGTGGCTCACAAAGAAACAAGAAAAACGGTATGCAGCGCACTTTTGGAACAGTACGAGAATGGTGGAGATGAATTTCTTGGAAGAATTGTGACAGGTGATGAAACAGGGCTCCATCATTTTTCACCAGAGACGAAGAGGCAATTAGTGGAGTGGCATCATGCAAATTCACCCAAGAACAAAAATTCAAAACCGCACGTTCTGCTGGAAAAGTTATGGCTAGGGTGTTTTTCGATTCTGAAGGACTCTTGCTTGTGGACATCATGCCAAGTGGAACCACCATAAATTCTGATGCATATGTGACGACACTGAAGAAACTTCAAGCTCGACTGAGTCGTGATCGACCACATCGGCAAAAGCAGGATGTTTTGCTGTTGCACGACAATGCACGGCCACATGTCAGCCAAAAAACCGTGGAAGCGATCACAAAACTCGGATGGACAACACCGAAACACCCACCTTACAGTCGTGACCTGGCTCCATGTGACTTCCATCTCTTTGGAAAACTGAAACTGAAAGAATCTCTTCGTGGAACAAGGTTTGAAAATGATGACTCTCTTGTGCACGCTGCCAAACAGTGGCTCCAACAGGTTGGTCCAGAGTTTTACCGTGCGGGTATACAGGCGCTGGTTCCAAGATGGCGTAAGGCAGTTGAGAGGGATGGAAATTATGTGGAGAAATGAAAATATTGCTTCTAAAGGATGTATCTATATATTGTGAAACTTTCAAACATATAGAATAAAAGATTTAAAAAAAAGTTTGCATTTCTTTTGGAGTGACCCTCGTACTATGACCATCTACTTTATGGCATACTGGTCAACCTATGGAACACAATACAACAGTGATTCTGCGTGACATGGATTTAATTTCTTTCTTGATTTCCTGAGGTACGAGGTGCGAAAAAGTAGTGAGACTGATGTGAAAAAAAAGTTGCTTGCCGTTTTAGTCAAGTTTAGTGTTGCCTCCTTCAGAGTAGTTCCCTTCTGATTGCACACATTTTTTCCAGCGCTTCTGCCATTGATGGTAACATTTCTGGAACTCGTCTTTCGTAATACCCTCCAAGACTATTTTTTTTAACATCTTGTGTTGTCTGAAAATGGTGTCCCATGACCGCCATTTTGACGCTTGGAAATAGAAAAAAATCGCACAGAGCGATATGTGATGAATAAGGTGGCTGTGGTAGTACTGAAATTTGTTTTGAGGTTAAAAATTGCTGTACTGACAGAGCAGTATGGGATGGCGCATTATCGTGATGCAGAATCCAGTTACCAGCAATGTTGGCATGGACATGAAGAACTCTTTTACGAAGTCTTTCTAAAATTTCTTTGTAGTAATAGAGGTTAACTGTTTGTCCAGGAGGCACCCAGCTTCAAGAACAAGTTGACATCCGTCCGTGAAGTTAATGGTCGTCCACTGCAGTCTTCATCTTCAACATTCGTTCTGCCTTCGCTAAACATTTTACGCCAAAGAAAAGCTTGAGCTCTTGACATAACCTCCTTTCCAAAGGCCTTCTGAAGCTAACTGCAAGTTGTCGTCGCATTTTCATCCAATTTAACGCAAAAAGAAATGGCATACCGTTGCGCAATATTATGCGGTTCCATTTCCGTGACGAGAGACACAAACACGTGTTAACTTATTACAGCACAACTCACGACTGAGCAGTTGCATCGATGTGCCGCATGGACTAGAAGTAGCTTATAGACCAAGGTCAAAGATATTGTGCCTACTCAAGCCTGCAGGGTTGCCACATCTTGCAAAGAAAATCAGTCTCATTACTTTATTGTCGCACCTCGTATGTGGCACCAGATACCTGCAGATGGGTCAAACAGTTCGGATTTATGGGACGGTATTGTGTGGGCAAGGAGCTGGCACCCAATAGCGTTCCACACGTGTTCCGAAGGTTCCCATCAGGCGAATTTGGTGGCCAGGCTCGCACCATTGTAGCACGAGTCCGGCCGTTGATGTGGGCAGTTATCCTGCTGGAAAACGCCGTCGTCGTCGGGGAAGATCATGCTTGAAGGGTTGCAGGTGGCGCACAGTGTTAAGGTAGTCCACAGCTCCACGGTGCCTTCGATTATTACCAGAGGTCCCATGGAAGCGCGGGTGAATATTCCCCAGCCACCTGCGTCCTTCGAGCTGACGTTCTCCTGTATGACGGCATATCAGGACACGACCGTCGGTCGACCTGATACAACGAGAAACATGATTGACTCAAAAGCGTGCGTGTAAATGTATATTCCCTATATTTGAAAGATGATACTTCGTTCTGTTTAAAACTTATTAATATTAGAAAACAGTCCCAGGTTGCACAATGTTCTTTATTGGTTCAGAAACGATGCTTTTCACCCAATGGCGACAATTAATAACTGTTTTAAAAATTTATTCCAATTCATTGTGGCACGGTGGCATGGCAACCTTATGATGTTACAAAATAATACGAGGTATTCCCAAAAGTAAGGTCTCCTATATTTTTAGTACATAGACCTGTTTATTTCTACAATGGTTAAATCAGTTTACAGCTTGAACATTTAGCTATTTTTCGATATAATCGCCATTTCTGTTGATGCATTTTTGTAGACGCTGTGGCAGTTTTTGTATGCCCATGTCATACCAGCTCGCCGCCATGCTCTTCAGAAAGTTATGATCCTCTTCTTTCACCTCGTCGTCGGATCTGAATTGCTGTTACCACGATTAACGCTGACGGGTGCTGTGAGACTCTGAAAAAACTCAAACGGGCAATTCAGAACCGGAGAAGAGGGATGTTGAGCAAGGGCGTACACATTCTCCATGACAACGCTCGCCCACACATCGCTCGGCAAACCGTTGCTTTACTGCAACAGTTTCAGTGGAACATAATCACCCACCCACCCTATAGTCCTGACTTGGCGCCCAGTGACTATCACCTGTTCCCTAGGTTAAAAGAACATTTGGCGATTCAGCTCCGACGGAGAGGTGAAATAAGAGGTTCATAACTTCCTGAATAGCATGGCGGCGAAATGGTATGACATGGGAATATAAAACCTGTCACAGCAACTACAAAAATGCATCGACAGAAATGCTGATTATGTCGAAAAATAGCTAAATGTTCAAGCTGTAAACTGATGTTCACCATTTTAGAAATAAACAGGTCTATGTACTTATAAAAAGATAAGAGACCTTATTTTTGGGATTACACTCGTATGATTGCTGGTATTCATCAACAAATTTGCTTGCTGGCAGTGTAAGCTATCTGTAAATTTCAACATAGAAATTCGTGCACCTTAGTCATAAGATTTCGACTGTGAGAATCCGTTACAAAATCTGCCCGCGAGAAAAAAACTTAGAAGTGCTTATCTGGCGCCCTGTGTTTGCCTAAACATACATAATGACAAGAATATTGTCTGAATTCAATACTGTGAATCATTAAACTTTTAAACCGATAAATTGGCCCTGGAAAAATTCAGTCCCCTTTTTTTATTATTATTATTATTATTATTTAGTTTTCGCTTACCTGTTGCACAATAGAAAGCCCGTTACACTGCTCTTGTCTCGAAAGCGCGTCGCATTTGCTGAGCTACAACTGAGATGCTTCTGAAAAAGAAAGATGTCTTTCATTGCTTCACAAACATTAATAATAAAAAAATTATAGCTCTTGAGTGGACAAACGTAAGTAGGTAACATCAACTGAGATCTTTTCAAGACTGCAACTCGTAAAAATTACTTTAAACATCAACACTTATTCCTACCCACAAATTCAAATTGAAAATTATGCATGGCTGTTTATCTTTCCCTATACTCAAGTTCAAATGTTCAAATGTGTGTGAAATCTTATGGGATTTAACTGCTAAGGTCATCAGTCCCTAAGCTTACACACTACTTAACCTTAATTACCCTAAGGACAAATACACACACCCATATCCGAGGGAGGACTCGAACCTTTGCCGGGACCAGCCGCACAATCCATGACTGCAGCGCCCTAGACCGCTCGGCTAATTCCGCGAGGCTATACTCAAGTCTCTGGATGTCTGAACCAAGAGTGCGTAACTACAAGCTGCCGCAATAAAGCACAAAATCTGAAATCTATTACTTTAAATTAAATCCTAATACTCACCAAAAATAAACATAACAAAATACTCTTCTCAAAATGCTTGAGCCTTTTTCCTCGGCTCAAATATATGAATGCGTTGTGTCCACAGCTGTGATACGTTATATGTAAATTGAAGGTGGAGAGGGTAGAAAGGGAAGGGATTACTGATGTCAATTGCATTGGGGCATTACGCGGAATCAGCGGGTGAAAATGTGTACCTGGTTAGTAAGCAGGACATCCCGGGTTCGAATCCCGGTACGGTACACATTTTCACTAGTCACCGCAAATTTCGAATTATGTCCCAAGGCATGCAAAATTTTTTACTGTGGGGTTGGATAGCACTCGCAGGTTTTTATTTCGGAGCTCAAACCGTTACTAAGGAAGATCAGTTTCATGAAACATCGCTAATTCACTATTGAGTGCAGTAGAAATAAATTCTTTATTGCTTCGCCCTTGTATTAATGGCTCTGCAGAGAATGTTTATTTGATTTTATAAAAGGGAGAAGGGAAGATCTACATCTACATCTACATTGATACTCCGCAAGCCACCCAACGGTGTGTGGCGGAGGGCACTTTACGTGCCACTGTCATTACCTCCCTTTCCTGTTCCAGTCGCGTATGGTTCGCGGGAAGAACGACTGTCTGAAAGCCTCCGTGCGCGCTCTAATCTCTCTAATTTTACATTCGTGATCTCCTCGGGAAGTATAAGTAGGGGGAAGCAATATATTCGATACCTCATCCAGAAACGCACCCTCTCGAAACCTGGCGAGCAAGCTACACCGCGATGCAGAGCGCCTCTCTTGCAGAGTCTGCCACTTGAGTTTATTAAACATCTCCGTAACGCTATCACGGTTACCAAATAACCCAGTGACGAAACGCGCCGCTCTTCTTTGGATCTTCTCTATCTCCTCCGTCAACCCGACCTGGTACGGATCCCACACTGATGAGCAATACTCAAGTATAGGTCGAACGAGTGTTTTGTAAGCCACCTCCTTTGTTGATGGACTACATTTTCTAAGCACTCTCCCAATGAATCTCAACCTGGTACCCACCATACCAACAATTAGTTTTATATGATCATTCCACTTCAAATCGTTCCGTACGCATACTCCCAGATATTTTACAGAAGTAACTGCTACCAGTGTTTGTTCCGCTATCATATAATCATACAATAAAGGATCCTTCTTTCTATGTATTCGCAATACATTACATTTGTCTATGTTAAGGGTCAGTTGCCACTCCCTGCACCAAGTGCCTATCCGCTGCAGATCTTCCTGTATTTCGCTACAATTTTCTAATGCAGCAACTTCTCTGTATACTACAGCATCATCCGCGAAAAGCCGCATGGAACTTCCGACACTATCTACTAAGTCATTTATATATATTGTGAAAAGCAATGGTCCCATAACACTCCCCTGTGGCACGCCAGAGGTTACTTTAACGTCTGTAGACGTCTCTCCATTGATAACAACATGCTGTGTTCTGTTTGCCAAAAACTCCTCAATCCAGCCACACAGCTGGTCTGATATTCCGTAGGCACTTACTTTGCTTATCAGGCGACAGTGCGGAACTGTATCGAACGCCTTCCGGAAGTCAAGAAAAATAGCATCTACCTGGGAGCCTGTATCTAATATTTTCTGGGTCTCATGAACAAATAAGGCGAGTTGGGTCTCACACGATCGCTGTTTCCGGAATCCATGTTGATTCCTACATAGTAGATTCTGGGTTTCCAGAAATGACATGATACGCGAGCAAAAAACATGTTCTAAAATTCTACAAGAGATCGACGTAAGAGATATAGGTCTATAGTTTTGCGAATCTGCTCGACGACCCTTCTTGAAGACTGGGACTATCTGTGCTCTTTTCCAATCATTTGGAACCCTCCGTTCCTCTAGAGACTTGCGGTACACGGCTGTTAGAAGGGGGGCAAGTTCTTTCGCGTACTCTGTGTAGAATCGAATTGGTATCCCGTCAGGTCCAGTGGACTTTCCTCTATTGAGTGATTCCAGTTGCTTTTCTATTCCTTGGACACTTATTTCGATGTCAGCCATTTTTTCGTTTGTGCGAGGATTTAGAGAAGGAACTGCAGTGCGGTCTTCCTCTGTGAAACAGCTTTGGAAAAAGGTGTTTAGTATTTCAGCTTTACGCGTGTCATCCTCTGTTTCAATGCCATCATCATCCCGTAGTGTCTGGATATGCTGTTTCGAGCCACTTACTGATTTAACGTAAGACCAGAACTTCCTAGGATTTTCTGTCAAGTCGGTACATAGAATTTTACTTTCGAATTCAATGAACGCTTCACGCATAGCCCTCCTTACGCTAACTTTGACATCGTTTAGCTTCTGTTTGTCTGAGAGGTTTTGGCTGCGTTTAAACTTGGAGTGGAGCTCTCTTTGCTTTCGCAGTAGTTTCCTAACTTTGTTGTTGTACCACGGTGGGTTTTTCCCGTCCCTCACCGTTTTACTCGGCACGTACCTGTCTAAAACGCATTTTACGATTGCCTTGAACTTTTTCCATAAACACTCAACATTGTCAGTGTCGGAACAGAAATTTTCGTTTTGATCTGTTAGGTAGTCTGAAATCTGCCTTCTATTACTCTTGCTAAACAGATAAACCTTCCTCCCTTTTTTTTATATTCCTATTAACTTCCATATTCAGGGATGCTGCAACGGCCTTATGATCACTGATTCCCTGTTCTGTACATACAGAGTCGAAAAGTTCGGGTCTGTTTGTTATTAGTAGGTCCAAGATGTTATCTCCACGAGTCGGTTCTCTGTTTAATTGCTCGAGGTAATTTTCGGATAGTGCACTCAGTATAATGTCCCTCGATGCTCTGTCCCTACCACCCGTCCTAAACATCTGAGTGTCCCAGTCTATATCTGGTAAATTGAAATCTCCACCTAAGACTATAACATGCTGAGAAAATTTATGTGAAATGTATTCCAAATTTTCTCTCAGTTGTTCTGCCACTACTGCTGCTGAGTCGGGAGGTCGGTAAAAGGAGCCAATTATTAACCTAGTTCGGTTGTTTAGTGTAACCTCCACCCATAATAATTCACAGGAACTATCCACTTCTACTTCACTACAGGATAAACTACTACTAACAGCGATGAACACTCCACCACCGGTTGCATGCAATCTATCCTTTCTAAACACCGTCTGTACCTTTGTAAAAATTTCGGCAGAATTTATCTCTGGCTTAAGCCAGCTTTCTGTACCTATAACGATTTCAGCTTCGGTGCTTTCTATCAGCGCTTGAAGTTCCGGTACTTTACCAACGCAGCTTCGACAGTTGACAATTACAATACCGATTGCTGCTTGGTCCCCGCATGTCCTGACTTTGCCCCGCAACCGTTGAGGCTGTTGCCCTTTCTGTACTTGCCCAAGGCCATCTAACCTAAAAAACCGCCCAGCCCACGCCACACAACCCCTGCTACCCGTGTAGCCGCTTGTTGCGTGTAGTGGACTCCTGACCTATCAAGCGGAACCCGAAACCCCACCACCCTATGGCGCAAGTCGAGGAATCTGCAGCCCACACGGTCGCAGAACCGTCTCAGCCTCTGATTCAGACCCTCCACTCGGCTCTGTACCAAAGGTCCGCAGTCAGTCCTGTCGACGATGCTGCAGATGGTGAGCTCTGCTTTCATCCCGCTAGCGAGACTGGCAGTCTTCACCAAATCAGATAGCCGCCGGAAGCCAGAGAGGATTTCCTCCGATCCACAGCGACACACATCATTGGTGCCGACATGAGCGACCACCTGCAGATGGGTGCACCCTGTACCCTTCATGGCATCCGGAAGGACCCTTTCCACATTTGGAATGACTCCCCCCGGTATGCACACGGAGTGCACATTGGTTTTCTTCCCCTCTCTTGCTGCCATTTCCCTAAGGGGCCCCATTACGCGCCTGACGTTGGAGCTCCCAACTACCAGTAAGCCCACCCTCTGCGACTGCCCGGATCTTGCAGACTGAGGGGCAACCTCTGGAACAGGACAAGCAGCCATGTCAGGCCGAAGATCAGTATCAGCCTGAGACAGAGCCTGAAACCGGTTCGTCAGACAAACTGGAGAGGCTTTCCGTTCAGCCCTCCGGAATGTCTTTCGCCCCCTGCCACACCTTGAAACGACCTCCCACTCTACCACAGGTGAGGGATCAGCCTCAATGCGGGCAGTATCCCGGGCAACCACAGTCGTAGTCCGATCAGGGGATGCGTGGGACGAGCTGGCCGTCCCCGACAAACCCCCATCCCGACCCCCACAGTGATGCCCATTGGCAACAGCCTCAAGCTGTGTGACCGAAGCCAACACTGCCTGAAGCTGGGAGCGAAGGGATGCCAACTCAGCCTGCATCCGAACACAGCAGTTGCAGTCCCTATCCATGCTAAAAACTGTTTTGCTAAGAACGTCTGAACTAATCTACAGAGAGCGCAAACAAATCGACAAAATTTAAACGGTTATTAAAATACAAGATTGCCTAGTAAATGCAGTAATGCTGCTACTTGCGCACTGCTGACACTGCTCGGCGGCGGAAGGAGACTAAGCGAAATTACACTATTCAGGTACTAAAACACGATGCTACACTCTCAAATACTATAATACGCCCGAAATTTATGAATTAAACAATGCAAGAACCAAAAACTATTATAAGTAAGGAACTCTGTTCCGCAAACGATGGAATTAAAAATCCCACATCAAACTACTGGCAGTTTAGATGTCAATCCGAGCACCTGTGAATCGTTGTTCAAGCTATGTAATAAATCAATGTACGTGGTTGCTAACACTGCAGGGCAGGCAAACCCGACTAACATGTCGGCAGAGGTGCACAATGAGGCCGGCCGCGGTGGCCGTGCGGTTCTAGGCGCTTCAGTCCGGAACCGCGAGACTGCTACGGTCGCAGGTTCGAATCCTGCTTCGAGCATGGATATGTGTGATGTCCTTAGGTTAGTTAGGTTTAAGTAGTTCTAAGTTCTAGGGGACTGATGACCTAAGATGTTAAGTCCCATAGTGCTCAGAGCCATTTGAACCATTTTTTGCACAATGAGGGCGTCTAGCTCGTGGCCAACTCGATCACCTCCTCATGTGGCCTATCCTAACTTGTCCTCGGGAGCTCACATGGAAAGTCTTGTATGCGGGTATCCTGTGGAGACTAAGAGCATCTCTTGGCGAGAATTCTCGCTGTCCGCAACGTAGGTCCAAGAACACCAGTCTTGTTCAAACGGATGCGGGAGAAATTCGTTTGGCTATCTCATGGCTGCATGAAAACGGGAGCATCGCTTTTTATAACTGTTCAGAGTGTAGGGCTTCGTAGAAGTTGTGCCGTTGAATAAAACTGTTACAGAATTGTGTCTTCGAAGTTTTTACCCTCGTCAGAACAAACAGATTTTATCGTTTTCACCTGCTGTTTAATGTTTCTAGAGCTACTGGAACTGGCACGTTCCTTCTTTTACTCAAGTCTTGCCAGAAATTTGTCTTCTCCTCGATTTGATCAGTGCCTAATAAATTCATTAGTTATGAACCTTAGAAATCTAATTATGAACATTCTTCTGCAGCATCGCAACTCAAAAGCATCTATTACCTTCTTCTCTGTACTGTCTACCGTGCATATATCATTCCAGTGTAAGACCAAAGTCCTTTCAGAACATTGTTCCTAACTCTTAAATCTATAACCGACTTTTTTTTTATTCAGAAAAGTTTCTCATTCTATTGCCTGGTATGTTTAATGTCTACCACACAAGGTAATTGACCTTGTTCCTTGTTGATACAGAGAATGCAAGCCACATGGGAAACTGCAATGACCGGCCGTTGTGGCCGAGCGGTTCTAGGCGCTTCAGTCCGGAGCCGCGCTGCTGCTATGGTCGCAGGTTCGAAACCTGCCTCGGTCATGGATGTGTTAGCTGTCCTTAGGTGGATTAGGTTTAAGTAGTTCTAAGTTCTAGGGGACTGATGACCACAGATGTTAAGTCCCATAGTGCTCAGAGCCATTTGAACCAAACTGCAGTGGCTTTAAAAAATGGTTCAAATGGCTCTGAGCACTATGGGACTTAACATCTGTGGTCATCAGTCCCCTAGAACTTAGAACTACTTAAACCTAACCAACCTAAAGACATCACACACAACCATGCCCGAGGTAGGATTCGAACCTGCGACCGTGGCGGTCACGCGGCTCCAGACTGAAGCGCCTAGAACCGCACGGCCACACTGGCCGGCGCAGTGGCTTTATGTCGAAGGGTGTATTTAAATCACTGTGGACGAAAGAAATGCGAGGAATGAATATGTCTACACCTGCGAGATACCCCATATTTTCATTATTTTTTCTCATTGCTTCATTTGAATGTCGGTCTCGGAAACTGACGTACAGCCGGGAGAGCGGTGTGCTGACCACATGCCCCTCCATATCCACGTCCAGTGACGTCTGTGGGCTGAGGATAACACGGTGGCTGGTCGGTACCGTTGGGCCTTCATGGCCTGTTCGGAAGGAGTTTAGTTCATTTGAATGTAGAACCTTGAAGTAAATCAAGTACTTTTCGAAATGTTTGGTGAAAACGTTTCTCCTTTCATTCATTCATTCATATATATATATATATATATATATATGTGTGTGTGTGTGTATATTAAAAAATATAAAGCCTATGTCCACCCAAATGTTCATAAGGGGATGAGCAGAAATTAAAAGCAAACCGGCCACGAACTTCGAAATTTTTCGTAACAACCTTTCCCCTTTGTACAGGGTGGTCCATTGACCGTGACCGGGCCAAATATCTCACGAAACAAGCGTCAAACGAAAGAACTACTAAGAACGAAACTTGTCTAGCTTGAAGGAGGAAACCAGATGGCGCTATGGTTGGCCCGCTAGATGGCGCTGCCATAGGTCAAACGGATATGAACTGCGTTTTTTAAATAGGAACCCCCATTTTTATTACATATTCGTGTAGTACGTAAAGAAATATGAAAGTTTTAGTTGGACCACTTTTTTCGCTTTGTGTAACAGTCACAAACGCCGGCCGGAGTGACCGAGCGCTTCTAGGCGCTTCAGTCTGGAACCGCGCGACCGCTACGGTCGCATGTTCGAATCCTGCCTCGGGCATGGGTGTGTGTGATGTCCTTAGGTTAGTTAGGTTTAAGTAGTTCTAAGTTCTAGGGGACTGATGACCTCAGATGTTAAGTCCAATAGTGCTCAAAGCCATTTGAACCATTTTTCAACAGTCACAAACATATGGCTCACAATTTTAGATGAACAGTTGGTAACAGGTAGGTGTTTTTAGTTAAAATACAGAACGTAGGTACGTTTGAATATTTTATTTCGGTTGTTCCAATGTGATACATGTACTTTGTGAACTTATCATTTCTGAGAACGTATGCTGTTACAGCGTGATTACCTGTAAATACCACATTAATGCAATAAATGCTCAAAATGATGTCCGTCAACTTCAATGCATTTGGCAATACGCGTAACGACATTCCTCTCAACAGCGAGTAGTTCGCCTTCCGTAATGTTCGCACATGCATTGACAATGCGCTGACGCATGTTGTCAGGCGTTGTCGGTGGATCACGATAGCAAATATCCTTCAACTTTCCCCACAGAAAGAAATCCGGGGCGTCAGATCCGGTGAACGTGCGGGCCATGCTTCGACGACCAATCCACCTGTCATGAAATATGCTATTCAGTACCGCTTCAACCGCACGCGAGCTACGTGCCGGACATCCATCATGTTGGAAGTAATTTGCCATTCTGTCATGTAGTGAAACATCTTGTAGTAACAGCGCTAGAACATTACGTGGGAAATTAGCATACATTGCACCATTTAGATTTCCATCGATAAAATGGGGGCCAATTATTCTTCCTCGCATAATGCCGCACCATACATTAACCCACCAAGGTCGCTGATGTTCCACTTGCCGCAGCCATCGTGGATTATCCGTTGCCCAATAGTGCATATTATGCCGGTTTACGTTACCGCTGTTAGTGAATGACGCTTCGTCGCTAAATAGAAGGCGTGCAAAAAAATCTGTCATCGTCCCGTAATTTCTCTTGTGCCCAGTGACAGAACTGTACACGACGTTCAAAGTCGTCGCCATACAATTCCTGATGCGTAGAAATATGGTACGGGTGCAGTTGATGTAGCATTCTCATCACCGACGTTTTTGAGATTCCCGATTCTCGCGCAATTAGTCTGCTACTGATGTGCGGATTAGCCGCGACAGCAGCTAAAACACCTACTTGGGCATCATCATTTGTTGCAGGTGTTGGTTGACGTTTCACATATGGCTGAACACTTCCTATTTCCTTAAATAACGTAACTATCCGGCGAGCGGTCCGGACACTTGGATGATGTCGTCCAGGATACCGAGCAGCGTACATAGCACACGTCCGTTGGGCATTTTGATCACAATAGCCATACATCAACACGATATCGACCTTTTCCGCAGTCGGTAAACGGTTCATTTTAACACGGGTAATGTATCACGAAGCAAATACCGTCCGCACTGGAGGAATGTTACGTAATACCACGTACTTGTACGTTTGTGACTATTACAGCGCCATCTATCACAAAGCGAAGAAATTGGTCCAACTAAAACATTCATATTTCCTTACGTACTACACGAATATGTAATAAAAAAATGGGGGTTCCTATTTAAAAAAACGCAGTTGATATCCGTTTGACCTATGGCAGCGCCAATTAGCGGGCCAACCATAGCGCCATCTGGTCTCCCCCTTCAAGCTAGACGAGTTTCGTTCTTAGTAGTTTTTTCGTTTGATGCTTATTTCGTGACATATTTAGCTCGGCCACTGTCAATGGACCACCTTGTATGTTACATATGCATGTATGTTAAATCCAATTTTATCAGATTCGCCTGATTTAATTCGAATGTATTTCATTACCCTTTTATACTTTCTTTGCTGTTCACCTTATAAATTAATTAAAAAAAACTCTCCTTTCCGTTCAACTAACTTTTGAGCGTACAGATTTAATAACTTGGAGGATAAGTTACAACACTATCTGTCTCCTTTCTTAAGTAATGCCTCTCTTTCACGTCGTCAGCTATTTCGACGCTCAAATACCAAAACTCGTCTACTGCTTTCAGTGTCTTTGTCACTAATCTAGTGCCTCCAGTATCATCTGGCGTATTTTAACTACATTCCATTACAACTTCTTCACTTTTGGTGTTCGTTTTATTAACTTCGCTCAAGGCACTAGCCGTTCCATTCAACTGATCGTTCAACTCGACAGATTTACGGTGTTAATGGAGGCACTTGAGCATTTTATTTCTTCGTTTTCAGTGTGGGCAAAATCAACGCATTGTTCAGATATAGTGAAGGAAATATAAAATAAATGATACAAATGACAAAATACATCTAAAGCTTCTTTTCTGAACATTGTTGATACATAGAGAACCCTGGTAACATTGATAACAAGTGTATATCAATATAGTCCCGGGAAGAACACCTTCGGCGGGATCGTGTCAGCATCTATTCTGTTCACTTGATGGAGTTTTAAAAGAATGAAGAATTAATTTGGCACACACAATATGCTTATAGTTTTTAAATACGTTATTATTTCCCTCGCAAAGAAAAAATGATTAAGTGGGGTCCTTGGACTTACTAGACGATAGTTTGTCCTAAGTACTACATTGTCGTACGTGGTATGGCTATGCGAAATATACACGCAAAATTAACGTAAACAAAATCTAGAGCTCTTAAAATATTAACTCACATGCTCCTACAAGTAACGTTACTTACACACTTAAGAGAACATAGAGGTTTACCACGTATGGGATGGGGCTATCAAATAACAGGACTGACGCTGTCACAAAGTAGGTACGCGTGTACCAAAGATGAACGACTACTAATTGTGAAGTGTGAAGACAGTCGAATGCGACTTCTCTAGTGACAGTGTGGCCCAGGTCTTCGTTTGTGTAAGACCTGTTACTTTGTTCTGCAGGAAGAATGAGAAGCGTAATAATAGGGCAACGAATTGTCGTGAAGCTGCACAGGAGACTTGGAAAAACTGTTACTGAAACCCATCTGTTACTAAAAGTAGTTTATGGCGGAGGCCGTTTATCACGTGCGAGAGTTTTCTGAGTGGTTCAAGAGTTTCCAGTATGGCAGCGAACATGACGCTCGCCGGGAGCGCCCTTCAGCATCAAAAACGGATGAGAACATCGAAAAAGTCGGTTGAGTATTCGATCGACTGTAGGAGTTGACAAAAAAGGCGTAAAGCAACCATTTTAACACGAGGAAAGTGTGTGTGGAGCTGGTGCCGGAAATTCTCACGATCGAACAAAAAAATGACGTGAAAATATTTGTACTGACACTTTGAACACCACTGAAAAGGATCCTGATTACTTGGACAGAGTGGTAACATGTGACGAACCCCGGTTTCTCTCTTATTGTCCAGAAACTAAGCGCCATTCTGTCCACTGGAATGGCCCAACTTCACCAAGAGGCGAAACAAAGGCTCGCCTTAGCAAATCAATTTTGAAAGCGATGGTTATTTTTTTTCGACATTCATGGAATTATGCTACGTTCCTGTAGGTCAAACATTACTACCTTGAGGTTCTTGCTCAACTCCGCGAGAAAAAAGGAAAAAAAAACTCGAAATGTGATAGAACCGGTAATGGTTTCTGCATCAAGACAACGCACCGGTTAATACAGCATTCTCTGTTAAGACGTTTCTAGCGAAGTATAACTACGTAGTGTTGGAACACCCACCTTATTCGCCTCACGTAGCACCATACGACTTTCATCTATTCCCCAAGGTGAAGTCAGCGTTAGAAATGTCCCCTTAGAAAAATTAAGAATGATAGTGCTGGAAAAACTCTTACGTTATTTGATGCAGAAACAGCTGAGGAAAACTCAACGTACTCACAGTTTTCTCTTTACTTATTCTGATCATCACTAAACTGACACACAATATTTTTAGCGCAATGCAGTCTGACTTTCAGTAATCCCTACAAAAGAACGGTCCTGACTAACAATAACCTATACCTTTCATGAATTACTCACCTCACAAAAATCTTCGTTCCTCGAACTTCTGCAATACAGCGAGCGCCAATACTGCCATCTAAGTAAAAGATTCTAACTACTGAAGGCACTAACTACTGATAGCCATAGTTAGCAAATGAAAGATTTTGATAGAGAACAAACAATGTATTTACCTTAATAGCTTTCAAACGTCATAATATATGTATATAATTTTGTGACATCGAATTAAACAAATTTCATTTTTCTGACGGGTACACGCCCAGATCGTCCGCTCTCAAAACTCTGGCATCTCTCCCCCCACATCCACCACTGCCGGCGACTCACCCCCAACTGCACAAAACTACGCGCTGTTCACATCCAACTGACCAACACCAAATAAGCGAATATTCCAACAATGAGTCCAACCAGCCACAGACTGCACACAGCGCAGTCAGCGATTTTCATACAGAGCACTACGTGGCGTTATCAACATTAAACCCTAAACAGCCTATTTACACGTTAAAAGAAGCAAGATTTCAGTCTGCGGAAGCAGTGAGAGAAAAAGTGTCACCCCTCATCGAGGACCTCACATCAGGAGATTGCAGCAGTGTTTCCATCAATGGAAAATTCACATGGAGAGCTGTGGAGATGGAAGAGGGGAGTATATTTAGAGTGACAGTAACTGAATGCTTTACACAATTATTAGTACCGTTATTTTATGGCCACGTTTCGTACATCGTTCCGTGGTAATAATGTTTCCATTCGCCGGCGATGAGAAAGTAGTCAATGTGATGAGTCGAGTTTCCGGTGATTCCGCCGCTTATGGGGCTGGGGCGCAGTGAAGCGGTCTGAGCCGCGCCTGGACCCCAAAGCTGGAGTTAGGAGAAGGCCGGGCCGGGCGCCGCCGCTTCCTCGAGGACGCGCCCTCCCGTCTCCGGAGGAAGCGAGGCGAGGCAGGAGTCAGCAGGATCCTGTTTCCTCCTTCCGTCTCCTTCCCCTGGGAACTCTGTTGTTTACGGCCACTTTGCGTTTCGCTACTTTATCTCCTGCTCCAAATGCGACATTCCCACGCCTGTAACACTTCCTTCTCGTCCTGTGTTTGCCTGATTGTTTATCTTCATGTGCAGTCTCCGGGAAGAATGGGAATCGTATTTACTTCCATACAGAACGATCTTTCACTCTGTAGCTGGGTGTACGCTGAGTTGAAATTTACTGGCAGAAAAAAATCTGTCTTCTGGACTGTGTCCGGTACCTTCTTTTAATCTGCCAGGAAGTTTCATATTCATTTGGATGCTTGCACCCATTAAACGTACGGTTTTCCTCGACTAAAAATGAACATTGTCGTGCTGTGCTATACTTTCAAGTGTTACCTTCGAATCGTACCGCTTTAACTGAGTTCTTAGACGTCCTCACTCGTCGCCTATATACCATTTCGAGGGGGACTGATGACCTTAGCTGTTTAGTCCCCCTTAAACATCCCAACAACCACCACCACCATACCATTTCGAAACTATACTGTTACAGATAGATCTGCGGAAAGGTTCTAAGAAGCTGTGCTCTCTGATGAAGTCAGTAAACGGATGAAAGTCATCCAAAACCGCACAGTGGTAATACTGGAAGATGGCAGAAAGAATGTTGAAGTATTGAGTTCGGTCCCCTGGCATGCTTCACTAAGATACATCGTAATACCGTTCCTCCTGCTAATCATCGCACAGCTCCGAAATGAAAGATGCTGAAATCTCTCAACTGAGCCATGGTAAGTGAATCCCCTGTTGATATACCAGGTGGTCAAAAAGTCAGTATAAATTTAAAAACTTAATAAACCACGGAATAATGTAGATAGGTAAAAATTGACACGCATGCTTGGAATGACATGGGGGTTTTATTAGAACAAAAAAAAAACAAAGTTCACAGAATGTCCGACAGATGGCGCTGGACAGCAAAACTGCTACCGTGATGGGTGAGAGGTACGCCGATATGTTACAGAATCGCATCATCCTCAGCCTGGTTGATAAACACCAGCTGGAACGTACGATGTTTATGCAGGATGGCGCTCCACCCCATATTGCTAGACGTGTGAAAGATCTCTTGCGCGCGTCGTTTGGTGATTGTAAGAGGCATGCGTAGTATGCGCAGCCTGCAATACGCAAGGCATAGGAGAGTCTCTGACCAGAGAGCAGTATGTAGTTAGTTGTTGCTTGTCGGTAGTAGGGCAGTAGTCTGCGTGAGTCGGCAGTAGTCTGCGCGTGTCGGCAGTCTGCTCTGGTCGGGACTCTGGAGGATGAGTATTATTGTAGAAGGTAAAGAAGCAGCCTTGCGCATATTTAGTAATGTATGTTAACTGTCATCCAATTTCTTTCAATAAATGCCCCAATATTAATTTTTATAATATAAAGTAATTTTTTGTAAAAAAAAAGGCATTCATTTCAATTTAAAGATTTTATTCAATGGATTATCTTTCCTTTCATGAATCACAAAGCATAGGCCAGTATTGCACGGAGCTGAGCCGAAAATTTTTTAGGTAAGAGCAGATATATTCGCAGTTTTTGTTGAGGTAAGAATTTTTGCTTTTTTTTATTCAGAATACAGGGCCGAGGCGCAGCGTTGCTGTCGTCATAAAATTTACCAGGTTACTGAATTTTTTTTATTATTTCCGGGTTTAGGAATTGAATTTTGTGGGTACATTAAATGTGAATGCATTTCTGCACGGAGATAATAAATGGGAGCCAATTTTGTTCAGAGGTCACAATATTTAAAATTCACTTAATTATTATTATTTCCGTGGGAGTTTACACTTGGTAAATATTTTAAATAAAATATTTGCGTGGGGAGTTTACATCTGCTTCATATTTTTACTTTAATATTTTTTGTGGGGAGGTTACATGATGATCGTGTGCTCAGCCGCCACAGTCGTCATGCTTGGCCTCCCAGGTCCCCAGACCTCAGTCCGTGCGATTATTGGCTTTGGGATTACCTGAAGTCGCAAGTGTACCGTGATCGACCGACATCTCTAGGGATGCTGAAAGACAACATCCGACGCCAATGCCTCACCATAACTCCGGACACGCTTTACAGTGCTGTTCACAACGTTATTCCTCGACTACAGCTATTGTTGAGGAATGGTGGTGCACATATTGAGCATTTCCTGTAAAGAACATCATCTTTGCTTTGTCTTACTTTGTTATATTAATTATTGCTATTCTGATCAGATGAAGCGCCATCTGTCGGACATTTTTCGAATTTTGTAATTTTTTTGGTTCTAATAAAACCTCATGTCATTCCAAGCATGTGTGTCAATTTGTACCTCTCTATGTACATTATTCCGTGAGTTATTCAGTTTTCAAATTTATACTGACTTTTTGATCACACGGTATATGAACGACTGTACACACATTATGCGAAAGAACTTCCTCCCCTTCTAGCACGAGTTTATCGTGGGCTGCTAGAACAATAAAGCGTTCCAAGCGATTGGAGACGGGGCCCCTTCATTCCTGTTTTCCCCTTTTCAAGGAGGGTCGCTGTGCTGATGCACTACATACAGCCTTATAGAGCTGACGTCAGTCTGCTAGAGAGATTATAGATCAGGTTTTATGGTTGCGTTTTACAATTTGTTTTGTTTGAGTATAAAAAGCTCTACTGTAAGAATCAATGTAGATTCCTCAAACAGTAGTCCTGTGAAATGTCTCACTCCATTCGTCCATGAGACCGGTGACCAAGATGATGTATCGTTCCTTGACTTCTGGAAGGAATTCGATACAGTTCTGCGCTGTCGCGTACTGAAAAGAAAATTTAAGTTTATGACATCGTAATAGCTTAGTGATTGGAGCCAGGACTTGTTAGCAGACAGAACCAATCAAGTTGTCTTAATGTGTAGATATCTTCATGTATAAAAATTACTTTGTGTGCTTCCCAGTGATTTTATAAGGCCATTATAGTTTTAAATATGTATAAATGAAATGGTAGAGCTCTTCATGGGTAGCTCTATGGGAAAAGGGAAAGTCGCAACGCCAAGAAAAAGAAAGTGTGACATGCAGGAAGTCCTGCAGAGAATCCACGCTTGGTGCAGGGACTAGAAACTAGCGCTGAAAATAAATGAAGATAATACACCGGTGGCCATTAAAATTGCTACATCAAGAAGAAATGCAGATGATAAACAGGTATTCATTCGACAAATATATTATACTAGAACTGACATGTGATTACATTTTCACGCAATTTAGGTGCATAGATCCTGAGAAATCAGTACCCAGAACAACCACCTCTGGCCGCAATAACGGCGTCCATACGCCTGGGCATTGAGTCAAACAGAGCTTGAATGGCGTGTACAGGTACAGCTGCCCATGCAGCTTCAACACGGTACCACAGTTCATCACAAGTGGTGACTAACGTATTGTGAGGAGCCAGTTGCTCGGCCACCATTGATCAGACGATTTCAATTGGTTAGAGAGCTGGAGAATTTGCTGTCCAGGGCAGCAGTCGAACATTTTCTGTATCCAGAAAGGCCGGTACAGGACCTGCAACATGCGGTCGTGCATTATGCTGCTGAAATGTAGGGTTTCGCGAGGAACGAATGAAGGGTAGAGCTACGGGTCGTAACACATCTGAAATGTAACGTCCACTGTTCAAAGTGCCGCCAATGCGAACAAGAGGTGATCGAGACGTGTAACCAATGGCACCCCCATACCATCATGCTGGGTGATACGCCAGTATGGCGATGACGAATACACGCTTCCAATGTGCGTTCACCGCGATGTCGCCGAACACGGATGCGACCATCATGATGCTGTAAACAGGACCTGAATTCATCCGAAATAATGACGTTTTGCCATTATTGCACCCAGGTTCGTCATTGAGTACATCATCGCAGGCGCTCCTGTCTGTCATGCAGCGTCAAGGGTAACCGCAGCCATGGTCGCCGAGCTGATAGTCCATGCTGCTGCAATCGTCGTCGAACTGTTCGTGCAGATGGTTGTCGTCTTGCATATGTCCCCATCGGTTGACTCAGGGATCGACACGTGGCTGCACGATCCGTTACAGCCATGCGGATAATGTGCCTGTCATCTCGACTGCTAGTGATACGAGGCCGTTGGGATCCAGCACGGCGTTCCGTATTACCCTCCTGAACCCACCAATTCCCCGCGCGACCGCTACGGTTGCAGGTTCGAATCCCGCTTCGGGCATGGATGTGTGTGATGTCCTTAGGTTAGTTAGGTTTAAGTAGTTCTAAGTTCCAGGAGACTCATGACCACAGCAGTTGAGTCCCATAGTGCTCAGAGCCATTTTTTGAACCCACCAATTCCATATTCTGCTACCAGTCATTGGCTCTGGACCAACGCGAGCGTCAAAGTCGCGATGGGCTACAATCCAACCTTTATGAAAGTCGGACACGTGATGGTACGTGATTTCTCCTCCTTACACGAGGCATCACAACAACGTTTCACCAGGCAACGCCGGTCAACTGCTGTTTGTGTATGAGAAATCGGTTGGAAACTTTCCTCATGTCAGCACGTTGTAGGTGTCGCCACCGGCGCCAACCTTGTGTGAATGCTCTGAAAAGCTAATCATTTGCATAACACAGTATCTTCTTCCTGTCGGTTAAATTGCTCGTCTTCGTGGTGTAGCAATGTTAATGGCCAGTAGTGTAGTTTGTGCGGAAGTAGGTGGTAAGACCTATTACTGTCCGTTTACACAATTGACTGTTAACCACTGTACTGAGAACAAATCGTAAAATTTGCCACACTGTGTTTAATTCAGAGAATCATAAGGAAATGTTATTCACATAGACATACAGTGTGTATAAAAAATCATCCAATTTTTAAAAAATCATAACTATTATGTTATTTGAGATATGTGCGTAAGCAACGTATTGTTGGAAACAGCAGACCCTCGAGTTTTACACGGTTCCCGCTAGGTAGCAGCAGTGTGCGTCCACTTCAGTTCTAGTAAAAATGGTGTGTCAACAGCAAGCGTTTTGTGTTCTACGATTTGAGCAGTGCGGGTTAGTAATAACTGTTCAGTGTGCCTTTCGTACTAGGTGTGGTATCGATCCTCCTACAGGACAGAGCATTAGACGATGGCACAAACAATTTCGAGAAGCAATTTGTTTGTGTGAAGGCAAATCGCCCGGCTGTCTACGAATGTGTGACACAGACGCCGAACGCATCCCCCACAGTTTCACAAGGAGTACGCAGCAGTCCGTTCACCGTGCACCTCGACAGCTCAACATAGTAGTAGTAGTAGTAGTAGTAGCTGCTGCTTTATTCATCCGTAGATCTCTTTTTAAAAGGATATGGGACATGTTAAAGTATTTACAAGTTTAGACCAATTTCAAATAAGCTAATTCGTATACACATACATGTACAGACTTCTAGGTAGAGACTATCATTAGATTTACTCCTGGTATATAATACTTCTTTTACAAATAACTTATTAAACAATGTAATGCCAAACTGTTCACTCATGTCTCACTATCAGTCATTGCACACACTATACACACATTGTTCCATAACATTTCACACACACACACACACACACACACACACACACACACTGGTGACTGGTGATCTCCGGGCCATTTTCTGTACCACAACTTACCATTTGCTATCCTGAAAAACTGAGTCATCATCCCTCTATAATGAGTGAGTTGTTGAGCTCAGAAGGAGGAAGAAGTGTTAGTACTGTGCTATGCATAGCTTGGGGGTAAGTATTTCAAGAAAGGAAAAAAGAAGTAAGAAAACAATGTGAAGATGTTATGTGGAATGTTGGATGTTTTATAATCATAATTATTATTTATTTGTATAACATTTTTTATCAAACTCCTACTCTGTTTTATCTAAGTAATCCTTCAATGTATAAAGTGTATTGCATAACAGGTACTTTTTAGCTGCCTTTTTATTAAGTGTATTTTTGCAGTTCCTTTAATCTCTTTTGGTAATTCATTGTACAGTTTTATATTTCTTGGTAGAAAATGCTGTTTTGAGTTTTATGCTTACTTTTTCTTGGTAAATATAATTTGAGTCTCTTGTCGCATGGTCATGGAAAGACCTGTTTGTGCAGTAGTTACCAATGTTATTTTTGATGTGTACAACTGGCTGGTAAGTGTATTCACATGGAGCTGTTAAAATTCCCAGTGTTTTGAATAGATCTTTACGATGAGCTCGACTAGTATTTTTGGTTATTATTCTTTGGCTCTTTTCTGGAGTTTGAAAATTGTGTTCATATTTTGTGCATTTGTCCCCCAAAAAAGAATGCCATAGCTGAAAACTGAGTGGACACAGGAATAATATATAACAAAGACACTGCATGTTACACACTGATGATAGGATTCTAAGGTCATAACATGCTGACAACATTCTGTTTGCAAGTACCTTTGAGTGTTCACACCACTTCTACTGAGAGTCAATATTCATTCCTAGAAATTTTGCATTTGTTACATGTCTATAAATGTGCCATCTACATTTAACATTGTCATCTTTCCTTTTCAAACTGAAATTCACAGCATTAGTCTTCTTTATATTCAATGTCGCTTTATTGCTTATTGACCAATCGTAAACTTCCTTGAAAGTTTCATTTCCTTTCTCTGCAAGGAGTTCTCTTGTTTTCTCAGTGACTATAATATTGCTGTCATCACTGAAGACAATTTTTCACCATGAGTAACACTAATGGGAAAGTCACTGATGCATAGCAGAAATAGTATTGGTCCTGTTATGCTACCTTGAACCCCTGTATTAATGTATTTTGGCTCTGGTATGTGTTTTACTAATTGTTGAGATCTATTTGAAGTATATGTTATCTCTTCTCTTTATACCCTGACTGCTAGGTATGATCGAAACCCATCATTAGGTACCCCTCTTATTCCTAATGCTTCTAATTTTTTTAACAGAGTCTTGTAGTCAACCGTATCAAAGGCCTTGGATAGATCCAAAAATATGCCTGTGACATACTCAACTTTATGAAGAGCATCAAGTACAACTTTTGTGAATTCTACTATGGCTGCCTCTGTATTTTTGCCACTTCAGAAACCAAACTGTGACTCGCTTAAAAGATTGTATTTATTCAAGTAATTCGTTAATCTGTCTTTCATAATTGTTTCTATTATTTTTCAGAATGCTGACAGCAGGAAATTGGGCCAGTAATTTCTATGCCTTCTGCATTAGCTTTTTAAGCAAAGGTACAACTCTTGCCTGTTTTAACTGCTCTGGAAATGTCCCTGATGTTGAGGGCCTTGTATAATCCCTCTGCATTGTTTCAGTACACACATTGGTACTTCGTCTAAGCCTACTGACTTTTTATTTTTTTATTTTTGAACAGTTTTATTGGCTTAATTCTCTGTGGTTGGAAGTAACATCATTGTATTTAGTGCAACATTATTTACAGGTGTAAATAAGTAACTTCTCTGCAATACTTGAGAAATGCTCGTTTACATATTTTTCTAAGTGTTGTGTATCATTTATTACGTTATCCCCCTCCCTTAACAGTATGATATAGTGTTTTCCTCTCCCCGTTTTCTTTTTATAACATCCCAGACTGCTCTGGTTTTATTCTCTGCATTATATATTATTTTGTCATTAAATGACATTATTGCAGTAATCAGCTCCTTCCTATAGATCTTTTTCTATCTATGATAGAAATTTAAGAATTCTGGATCATTGCAAATCTTTTTCATGGAACTGAGGTGTTTAAGTGTATGGGAGGACTTCTTAATACCTGCTGTTATCCATCTGTTTTTGTGAGATGTTGATACAGACATGCATGTATTGGGAATGCCTTTTCAAAGTTCAATTTAAACAATGTGGAGAATTTAGAGAATTTCATGTTCACATTGGTTTCCTTATACACTTCATCCCAGTTTTGTTTTGCTAGTTCTTTTGAAAAATCTTTTATTTTGATTTCTGATTGATGTTGTGTGTAGGTTTGTAGTTTAGGGAATAATTCGATGCCTGATTTTACTCTTGTTATTTGACAGAGATGGTCTGATAGTCCGAGATCTTTTACAGCTACCTCATATTTTTCCCCGTCCATATTTGTGGTCACATGGTCAATTACTGATGCAGTCATTGTAGAACTCTTGTTGCATTGCTGACCAATAGGGACATGCCAAAACTTTGAAGGACATTTACGAAGGTGCTGTTGGATTCATTTATGATATTAGTGTTAATGTTAATGTCTCCACACAGAATTATGTTGACCTTTGTACTTGAGACTTTATCTAGGACTTCTGTTAATTTATTGAAAAAAGTATCCACACTAGCACTGGGAGATCTGTACACACACAAAATGATTAATTTCTTGGTGATATCAAGCCCTCGTTGTCAGTCTGGCTTGTGTAACATCGACGTTAACTGCTACTGCAAGCTCTTTGTGAAGGTGACAAACGACAACGAGTGGAATTCTGTAATTTATGTCTAGGCAAGATGGAGGATGACAATTTTCTTCCACACTTAGTGCTTAGTGATGAAGCCACATTCCATTTACATGGAAAGGTGAACGGTCATAATGTGAAAATATGGGGTACGGAACAACCGCATGTAGTTGTACAACATGAGAGGGACTCTCCGAAATTTAATGTGATTTGTGCACTTTTATGGGAAAAGGTGTATGGTCCATTTTTTTTTTTTTTTTTTTTTTTTGTCCAGAACACTGTCACAGGAAGCACATATTGCGATAAGCTTGAGAACTTTTTTTCCCACAGTTGGAGACTGATTTGAACGACTTCATTTACCAACAGGATGGGGCACCGCCACACTGGCATCTGGAAGTGCTGGAATTTTTAAATCAAAGGATTACTGAACAATGGATCGGTCGCACTGGACCAAATGATTCGGCCTTACATTACTAGCCTCTAAGGATAATGGACCTGACTGTATGTTATTATTTTTTGTGAGTGTATATAAAAGACTGTGCCTCCGTTACCAACAACGATGAATGAACTGAAACATCGCATAACATCAGCTGCGGAAGCTGTAACTCAAGACATGCTCGCTGCAATGTGGAACAATTTGAATACCGCATTGACATAGGCCTTGCATCTCAATGGGGGGGCATATGGAACACCTATGAAAATTTGAATTTCCGGTTCATCAAAAAACAAAATGCAGTGTATGTATTTATTTGTTTCAGAAATACAGACGTGCCAGATCGGATGATTATTTTTGATACACCCTGTAGTTTAAAAATCCCCAGTGTGACGAATTGTTCAGCATTGTTTGACAGTCTAGAACTCTTAACAGGCAGGATTAAAAGAGGAGATAAAGAAGATCCCGAGAAGGTGGCACATTCCCTTAAGAGTCCGTGTAGTAAGAGGACTTGCTCCAAGAACACCACTGGCAGATGCTACAGTCGAGGCTTTGTGCTTCGCGGCGAGATTAGCTTTTGAAATTCTTAAGAGCCCAAATTGTGAGTAGAGTCAAGAAACATATTAATCCTCCGACATATATCTCGCCAAGTGGCCGTGATTAAAATCAGAGAAATTAGAGAGCACACACTTGCTTGCTGTCTTTTTATCCTTGCATATTCACTAACAGATAGACTGTCGAGTTTAGATGTAGATGTAGTGAAATGAAAACACTTAGACTGGACTAAATCTTATGGCTCTTACTAACAGACGACGACGCTTTTGCCCTACATAACGCAATCCAGAAGAGGGACCATAATGACTTCGTCTTCCATGAGTTTTGAAAGTAGTTTCCGACAAATGATTGTTGATACCTCCCACTCTTGCAACAACTGACGCAATGCTTCAACTCTGGTGATCTTCCAGGTCACAAGAAGATGAAGCTCAACCAAAGAATTTGGTTCGCTCTAGTTCCATAAAATAGGATGTTTCGTGTATATGAGCTTAGTTTACCCCTTGCTATCTCGTTGGCTCCAAACAAACACCAAAGCTTAAAGAACAAAATAAACATAAGTATAGGTAAAGAAACACAAGTAAAGGTAAATAAGCACTCCGAAACACAACAAATTTAGCACTGCATAATGATTACATAAATCAAATAAAATTAGGCAAATATAAGAACGCACGGAAGTGCACAAGCAGTAAATTTCTCCACGCTCGAGTCGTGATTGGCTCAAGAAGATAATTTAACGCATGGAACAGCAAACCCCTTTCTGTATGGTTCAAATAGCTCTGATCACTATGGGACTTAGCTTCTGAGGTCATCAGTCCCCTAGAACTTAGAGCTACTTAAACCTAACTAACCTAAGGATATCACACCCATCCATGCCCGAAGCAGGATTCGAACCTGCGACCGTAGCGGTAGCGCAGTTCCAGGCTCTAGCGCCTAGCGGTTCTGGCGCTTCAGTCTGGAACCGCGTGACCGCTACGGTCGTAGGTTCAAATCCTGCCTCGGGCATGGATGTTAGATTTAAGTAGTTCTAAGTTCTAGGGGACTGATGACCACAGATGTTAAGTCCCATGGTGCTCAGAGCCATTTGATTTGTAGCGCCTAGAACCGCTCGGCCACCCCGGCCGGCCGCTTCCTGTACCACACTGATTCGCGGATTATAGGTATAGAAGTGTTAACTCGTGATTTGTTTTCTCTGAAATTATCTCGATGTCCCATTTCATATCACACTACCTGAAGCAGTTACCTGGAGGGGAATAGAATGTCGAGCGACAAGAATAATAACATCGTAAGGTTTACCGTAAGGGAAGCTTAAGGAATATCGAGCGTGCAATCGACATTGAGGTTTTCACAGATTGTATATTAACGTGGCCATTAAAATTGCCACACTATGAAGATGACGTGCTACAGACGCGAAATTTAACCGACAGGAAGAAGATGCTGTGACATGCAAATGATTAGCTTTTCAGAGCATTCAGATAAGGTTGGCGCCCGTGGCGACACCTACAACGTGCTGACATGAGAAAAGTTTCCAACCGATTTCTCGTACACAAACAGCAGTTGACCAGCGTTGCCTGGTGAAACGTTGTTGTGATGCCTCGTGTGAGGAGGAGAAATCACGTTTCCGACTTTGATAAAGGTCGGATTGTAGCCTATCGCGATTGGGGTTTACCGTATCGCAACATTGCTGCTCGCGTTGGTCGAGATGCAATGACCGTTAGCAGAATGTGGAATCTGTGGGTTCAGGAGAGTAATACGGAACGCCGTGCTGGGTCCCAGCGGCCTCGTATCACTAGCAGTCGAGATGACATATCTTTTCGCATGACTGTAACGGATCGTGCAGCCACGTCTCGATCCCTGAGTCAACAGATGGGAACGTTTGCAAGACAACAACCATCTGCACGAACAGTTCGACGTCGTTTGCAGCAGCATGGACTATCAGCTCGGAGACCGTGGCTGCGGTTACCCTTGACGCTGCATGACAGACACGAGTGCCTGCGATGGTGTACTGAACGACGAACCTGGGTGCACGAATGGCAAAACTTCATTTTTTCGGATGAATCCAGGTTCTGTTTACAGCATCATGATGGTCGCATCCGTGTTTGCCGACATGACGGTGAACGCACATTGGAAGCATGTATTCGTCATCGCCATACTGGCGTATCATCCGGCGTGATGGTATGGGGTGCCATTGGTTACACGTCTCGGACAACGCTTGTTCGCATTGACGGCACTTTGAACAGTGGACGTTACATTTCAGATGTGTTACGGCCCGTGGCTCTACCCTTCATTCGATCCCCGCGAAACCCTACATTTCAGCAGCATAATGCACGACCGCATGTTGCAGGTCCTGTACCGGCCTTTCTGGATACAAAAAATGTTGGATTGCTGCCCTGGCCAGCACGTATTGCTGATGCCTCACCAATTGAAAACGTCTGGTCAATGGTGGCCGCGCAACTGGCTCGTTACAATACGCCAGTCACTACTCTTGATGAACTGTGGTATCGTGTTGAAGCTGCATGGGCAGCTGTACCTGTACACGCCATGCATGCTCTGTTTAACTCAATGCCCATGCGTATCATGGCCGTTATTACGGGCGGAGGTGGTTGTTCTGGGTACTGATGTCTCAGTATCTATGCACCCAAATTTGCGTGAAAATGTAATTACATGTGAGTGCTAGTATAATAGATTTGTCCAATGAATACCCGTTTATCATCTGCATTTCTCTTGGTGTAGCAATTTTAATGGCCAGTAGTGCATTTAACGTCGACATGAGGTCATTAGAGACGAAGCCAAGTACGTGTTGGAAAACGATGTGGAAGTTAAGCACACGTTCATTTCTTCATGTACGAGTCCACAGTCTCAGTGGATTGCCTAAAGTGTAGCGGCAGCAGCCGAGTCGAGACGACACGCAGCAGAGCAGCAGTAGCAGCACTCGTCTGATAAACTGTAAATTAATTTAGTCTTTGTTTTTTGTTCACGTGCTTCTGTAAAGAAGTGAACTATATGTGCGTATTTTACTGGGTAGACTAGTGGTTAGAAAATTAATCGTAGCTTTAGTTTTTGGGTAAGTCTAGTGAATATCCCTGTGCAGGGCGGCTTCCTAGTGTAAATTTTCCCGTCGCCAGAAACTCCGTCACGCCACTAAGTTTTAATTTTGTGCTAGTAGACAGCATACGGGTTTACATCAGTGCATTGTAGTTTGAATTTGTATCTCGCGCAGTAATTTTTCGGTAAGGAGGGTTTCTAATAATGGGTATCTGTAGATGCATCAACTTCAGTAGAGAAATTTTTTTCCGTTCAATAGGTTGCACCCTCAGAGTACAGTGAGAAATCTGCACACCAAAACACTTTATTCTCCACTGACATTTTCAAACTCAGTAGTGCCATTTGAGACCTTACATATATTTCATACACAAAGCGATATGGCTAGGGAATGTGCTTGTTGTGAGCGGACACAAGGAGAGTTGGCTGCTGTCCGTAAACAGCTGGAAGCTTCGTTGGCTACCGTCGACAAGCTTCTAGCTAATGCTCGAAGTCGCGGTGACGTCGGGGCGCCAGTGACGAGACCCTCGACACCTTTGGTGCCACTGGAATCCCCTGGTGTCCCGAACGTCACTGCGGCTTCTGACCGCAACACCTGACCGGTCCCTCCTCACTCCAGAGTGGGTGGCAGACAGTGGTGGGTTCGCGCGTCACTGGGCGGAAGGCGAAAGAGGGAGCAGGCCGTGTTGATGATAACTCTGAGCCAGCATGGGATGCCTCTCCTATTGGGCCAGCCGTCGATTTTTCTGCCCAGGCCGGACAAGTACAGAGGGTAGGCATGTCAGTCATTGGGAACTCCAATGCTAGGTGGGTGTTGGAGCCCCTTAGGGAGATTGCAGGCAAGGTGGGAAAGAATTCCAGTGTGCATTCGGTATGTTTGTCGGGAGGTCTCATCCGTGACTTGGAGATGGCCCTGCCGGCAGCTATCGCACGCACTGGGTGCAACCGGCTGCGTGTAGTGGCACATGTCGGCACGAATGACGCCGGCCGCTTGGGTTCTGAGGCCATCCTCGGCTCCTTTCGGCGTCTGGCTGATTTGGTGGAGGCAACTAGCAACGCACGTGGGGTGCAGGTTAAGCCGTCTATTTGTAGCATCGTACTAAGTGTTGATCGCGATCCTCTGGTTTGGAGCAGAATGAAAGGTCTCAACCAGAGGCTCAGACGGCTCTGCGACGGTTTCGGATGCGAATTTCTCGACCTCCACTATCGGATACAGAATTGTAGGTTTCCCCTTAATACGTCAGGCGTGCACTACATGCAGGAAGCGGCTACTAGGGTAGCGGAGTACATGTGGCGTGCACATGGGGCTTTTCTTACGTTAGAGGACCCCCTTCCTTGAATCTTGGCTCCCGCAGATCAGAGATAGAAAAGATTAATGTGATTTTAGTAAAGTGCAGGAGTATCTAAGGAAAGGTCCCAGAATTAGTATCGCTTACTGAGGGTTATAATGCACAGATAGTATCGGGAACAGAAAGCTGGTTGAAGTCAGACGTCAATGACAACGAAATCCTAAGTTCTGACAGGAATGTTTGTCGTAAGGATAGGTTAGTCACCAACGGTGGTGGCGTGTTTATTGCAGTAAAAAATTCGATGAAATCTAGCGAGGTTATCATGGATTCCGAATGTGAATTAACTTGGGTGAAACTGAGTATCAAAAAACAGTCAAAAATAGTGATCGGATACTTTTATAAACAACCTGGACCAGGATCTGTAATTGTAGAGCTCTTCAGACAAAACTTGCAATATATCATTAGTAATTTTCCTGATCACGCCATTGTAATAGGGGGTGACTTCAACTTTCCAGGTATAGATTGGGAGTGTTATGCCATCAAAACTGGTGCCGGAGACAGGGATTCGTGTGGCATTGTTCTGGATTCTTGTTCGAAAATTACCTTGAGCAGATACTTAGAGAACCAACTCGTGAAGGTAACGTTTTAGACCTCCTGGCAACAAACAGACCTGAACTTACCGAATCACTTAACATAGAGGAAGGTATCAGTGATCATAAGGCTGTGACAGCATCTATGACAACGGGTCCTACAAGGAATGTTAACAAAGGTAGGAAGATAAATTTGCTCAGCGAGGGTGACAGGATACAAATTTCGGAATATCTCAGGAGTCAGCATCAAATATTCGATGACGAGGACGAAGACGTGGAGAAAAAAATGGAAAAAAAAATTCAAAGGCATCGTTCAATATGACCTACACAAGTATGTTTCGAGTAAAGTCATAAGGGATGGGAAAGATCCATCATGGTTTAATATCTGCATTAGAAAAGCGCTACGTAAGCAAACAGCACATCATCTCAGATTCAAGAGAAGTAAAAACCTACCTGGCAAACAAAAGCTGAACGAACCGGAAATGAGCGTAAGGACAGCAACGAGAGAAGCGTTCAATGGTTTCGAAAGTAAGACGTCGTTAACCGACATGAGTAAAACCCTAAGAGATTTTAGTCGTATATAAAATCAGTAAGTGGGTCAAAATCATCTATTCATTCTTTCAGCGATCACACCGGCACCGAAACCGAAGATAACAGAACGCCGAATTCGGTCTTCCGAAGTTGTTTCACCGCGGAAAATTCTAACACTGTCCCTCCTTTCAATCTTCGTACGAACATCGAAATAGCAGGTATTGAGATAACCGATAGCGAAATTGAAAAGCAGCTACAATCGCTTAGTAGTGGAAAGATGTCAGGACGAGATAATATACCTATAAGATTCTATAAAGATTATGCGAAAGAACTTGCTTCCCTTCTAGCAGTAATTTATCGTAGATCGCTTGAGCAACGAAAGGTACCTAAGGACTGGAAAAAAGCGCAGGTCATTCCTGTTTTTAAGAAAGGCCGTAAGACAGATCCACACAGTTATAGACCTATATCGTTGACGTCAATCTGTTTTAGAATTATGAAACATGCTATATGCTCAAGAATTATGACGTTTGTGGAAAATGAACATCTCCTCTACAAAAATCAACATGGATTCCTCAAACAGAGATCCTGCGAAACTCCGCTTGCTCTGTTCCTCCGTGAGATCCACAGCGCAGTGGACAACGGCGCTCAGGTTGATGCCGCGTTCCTTGGTTTCAGTAAGGCATTTGATACCGTCCCGCATTGCTGTTTAGTAAAAAAATTATGAAAAAATACGAACTTATGGGGTATCGGAACAGACATGCAATTGGATTCAAGACTGTCTTGCAGACAGAACTCGACACGTCGCTCTTAACGGAACAAAATCGACACATGTAAAGATAATATCTAGAGTACCACAGGGAAGTGTGATGGACCGTTTCTGTTTACAATATATATAAATGATCTAGTAGAAATCGTCAGATGCTCTCTAAGGCTATTCGCAGATGATGCAGCTGTCTATACCAAAGTAGCAACGCCAGAAGACAGTAAGAATTTGCAGAACGACCTGCATGGGATTGATGAATGTTGTAGGCTCTGGCAGCTGATCCTGAACATAAATAAATGTGACATATTGCGCATACGTAGGGAAAGAAATCCACTATTGTACAGCTACACTATTGATGACAAATAGCTGGAGACAGTGTCTGCCGTAAAATACCTAGGCGTAACTATCCAGAGTGACCTAAAGTGGAAGGACCACATAAAATAGATAGTGGGAAAAGCAGATGCCAGACTCAGATTCATCGGAATAATCTCAAGAAAATGTAACTCATTCACGAGGTGGTGGCTTATAAGGAGCTCGTTCGGCCGATTGTTGAGTATTGTTCATCTATCTGGGATCTATCAGGTAAGACTAGTGGAAGAAATAGAGAAGATCCAACCAAGAGCGGCGCGTTTTGCCACGGGATCGTTTAACTGGCGACAGAGCGTTACGGAGATGCTAAACGAACTCCACTGGAAGACGTTACAAGAGAGACGTTGTACATCACGGTGAGATTTACTATTGAAATTTCGTTACAGCACTTTTCAGAAGGAGTCAGACAACATTACTTCCCCCCACATACATCTCGTGCATTGACCACGAGAAGAAAATTCGAGAAATTAAGAGTCAATACAGAGGCTTACCGACAATCTTTCTTCCCACGCGCTATCCGCGAGTGGAACAAGGTTGGAGGGATCCGACAGTGGTGCCGATAGTACTCTCCACCACACACCATTAGGTGGCTTGTGTAGTATGATGTAGACGTAAATGATCGAAACATTTTAAATGCCGTAGGCATCATTCGAGAGTAGAACGGTAGAAATGTAGCTTAAAGGTGGTTCGATAAACCCTTCGCCAGTCACTTAATTGTGAATTACAAAGTAATCATGTAAATGTAGGCTATTTAGACGATAAATCAGACGTGTGCTACTCAAAGGAACGACCCCCAAATTTGCCTTTTACTGCTTAGGGAACGGTGGAACATCCAAGTCTGCATGGTTAGACGGAGATTCGAACCATCCACCTCCCAAATGCGAATCTATTATTTCACCAACTGCGCCACCTTGCTCTGTGAATCATTGAAATCGGAACAACAGGTCTGCTGAAGAGGAATTTTGGTGCAATTGAATAGGTAGGCGAGAATGTCTGGAGAACCTCATACGTCGACCGAAAATTGTCTGGAGAAGTGTATCAAATTTTATAATGATGTAAGGTCGTAGTGGCTTGAAAAGTTGTATTTAAGCTAGAGACGTAACATACTAAACAAGAACACATTTAATGTTGTTTTATTCAGAACTGTTACTTTTCAGCAACTGTAGGATATATTTCAGAGTGAAATTCAGTTGTCAGCTGCAAATATACTCGTATTTTTATTTCGCTTTACCGGTATCGTCAGATTAACTTGTTATTTTCAAAAGTCTACATAATTAGGGGAGTTGAAAATCTTTAGGCCTGGGCTATACATTTAAATAAAATGTAAGAATGTGTTACAGGAACTTACTTAGCATTGGTTTAGAAGACTTTAACATCTTTCTCATAGATGTATAATGCCATGATATGTTCATAAATTCTCATTTTGTATTTTATTATTGTAAACCGATAGATGGATTGATTGATAATTTACAGTAACTCAAGTACTTCTATGTACATCTTAAGCTGTTGTGCCAGCAGCAACGAACATATATAAAAGTATATAAAAAGTGTAACTAAGGTATGTAAGGAAGTTATATACAATGCGTTCGAAAAAACATAAGTAGTTCTAATATATAAAAAGAATGGGCTGATTCCCACTTTTTATAAGAGACGCTAGCAGCGCGGAGTAGCCGCATGGACTGAGGCGCCATGTCACGGATTGCGCGGCCCCTCCCGCCGGAGGTTCGAGTCCTCCCTCGGGCACAGGGTGTGTGTTGTTCTTAGCATACGTTAGTTTAAGTAGTGTGTAAGTCTAGGCACCGATGACCTCAGCAGTTTGGTCCGTTAGGAACTTACACACACACACACACACACACACACACACACACACACACACACACACACATTTGAACAAAAGAGAAGCTAAGCAAACAAAATAGTGTGTATCTTTAATGCAAACCGATCATTCAACAAATATTTTGAATTTAGGTGGGAATGTTTAATATTTCAAATTCTTCTAATTGATTCATTTTGTAGCCCTGGCGAACTACAAGCAAAATTTTAGAAACTACGTTCAGTAGATGGTAAAATTAACTTTGACATTTGCAGGAAACCCACCACGACAGATAACATTATTCACGTCTCTTCTCGTCACTCCTTCAATCAAATTGGCGTTCTTTCACGTTGTGATCGACCGCGTTATCGAGGTGCCCCTAACACCCCCCCCCCCCCCCGCCCCCGCCCCCGCCCCCGCCCTCTGCTATTGCCACTGACACTGACTGAGCTTAATGACTTAAAGTGTATAGCGGTCAAAAATGGATGTCAAGCGAGCCTTGCTCAAAAGCTTTATAAAAATATAACCAACAAAAACAAATTTCTCTACATGCAACAAAAATGGCAAATTCCTATTTCTAGGAGATATTTCATATCAAACAGATAATTTGTTTAAAAAATATTGCATCACTGTGTCCTTTACGAGCAATAAGGTCACCAAGTTGCTCTTTATTCTTAATCAGAAACCCTCAACTGACAAATTTAGCGAGTCTGGGATATATACAGGTAAAATACCTACCCACATGCCCGAAGGAAGAGACATTGCGGCGACTACAGCAATCAAATTCATGAACTGTATTCGTAGTTGCGAATGAGGACATCAGCTGTGTAATCGAATGATAATAAAGATCTGTACCGGATCGGGAGTCGAACCCGGATTCCCCGTTTCACGCGAGTGGTCGCTTAACCGCTTTGGCTACCATTGCACGACTCAAGGCCACGCCCAAACTTCCATATGTATGTCGTGCATACGTCACAACCTGCATCTGTAATTGCCGTCGGTTGAGAAGAAATTGTAATCGAAAGCTGCTGCGTTGTATAAGCTGATAAATATGTTATGCAGTGCCCATGTTGTTAAAAACTGTAATACAGTGTTCCTTGGCTCAAACTGACTAATGCTGAATATTTTAATTACGGAGAATCGACTCGAGGCAGAGCGTCAACCCCTGTCTGTATTGCGTCCGCTGTCTGTGGAGGTGCCAGCTTGCCTAACTCTAGAAATTAGCATCGTTATGACTTTGATTTGCCCTTCGCGTAGTTTTGTTAGCTTTCACGGGTGATCGGCTTGCAGTACGATCCCCACTTACGACTATAAAATGTTTCCGTAAGAGCGTGCGAAAATTTAACAGGACGTAGAGGATGCTCCACTGAACAATTTGAGGACGGAACTTGGGACGGAGAACCCAGCTTAAGGAACTAATAGGTGACACACACACACACACACACACACACACACACACACACACACACACACACACACTGATTACGGTCACTACAAGCCACACCACTATTTGGGAAACGGGGCCAAATTTCTAGTAGTTTACTGTCGAGTTGAGATTTTCACAAATGTTTCATTCGTATCTTACAGACCGTGGTCTAGGGGTAGCGTCTTTGATTCATAATCAAAACGTCTTCGGTCCCGAGTTCGATCCCCGCCACCGCCTAAATTTTGATAAATAATCAGCATTGGCGGCCGAAGACTTCCGGCAAGGCCAACGGCCTTGTCAAAGAGGGCGGAGGAGCGGATAGAGGTTCAGGGCACTCTCTTGTCCTAGGGGTGGGAAATTGCCCCTAAAGGCGGAAGAATCAGCAATGATCAACGACATGAGGATGCAGAAGGCAATGGAAACCACTGCATTAAAGACACGTAACGTGTATCCACAGGACATTGGCCTGTATTTGAAGAAGTGTCATGATGATCTCTCCATTGGCAAAAGATTCCGGAATAGTCCCCCATTCGGATCTCCGGGAGGGGACTGCCAAGGGGGAGGTTACCATGAGAAAAAGATTGAATAATCAACGAAAGGATAACGTTCTACGAGTCGGGGCGTGGAATGTCAGAAGCTTGAACGTGGTAGGGAAACTAGAAAATCTGAAAAGGGAAATGCAAAGCCTCAATCTAGATATAGTAGGGGTCAGTGAAGTGAAGTGGGAGGAAGGCAAGGATTTCTGGTCAGATGAGTATCGGGTAATATCAACAGCAGCAGAAAATGGTATAACAGGTGTAGGATTCGTTATGAATAGGAAGGTAGGGCAGAGGGTGTGTTACTGTGAACAGTTCAGTGACCGGGTTGTTCTAATCAGAATCGACACCAGACCAACACCGACAACGATAGTTCAGGTATACATGCCGACGTCGCAAGCTGAAGATGAACAGATAGAGAAAGTGTATGAGGATATTGAAAGGGTAATGCAGTATGTAAAGGGGGACGAAAATCTAATAGTCATGGGCAACTGGAATGCAGTTGTAGGGGAAGGAGTAGAAGAAAAGGTTACAGGAGAATATGGGCTTGGGACAAGGAATGAAAGAGGAGAAACACTAATTGAGTTCTGTAACAAGTTTGAGCTAGTAATAGCGAATACCCTGTTCAAGAATCACAAGAGGAGGAGGTATACTTGGAAAAGGCCGGGAGATACGGGAACATTTCAATTAGATTACATCATGGTCAGACAGAGATTCCGAAATCAGATACTGGTTTGTAAGGCGTACCCAGTAGCAGATATAGACAGATCACAATATAGTAGTGATGAAGAGTAGGCTGAAGTTCAAGACATTAGTCAGGAAGAATCAATACGCAAAGAAGTGGGATACGGAAGTACTAAGGAATGACGAGATACGTTTGAAGTTCTCTAACGCTATAGATACAGCAATAAGGAATAGCGCAGTAGGCAGTACAGTTGAAGAGGAATGGACGTCTCTAAAAAGGGCCATCACAGAAGTTGGGAAGGAAAACGTAGGTACAAAGAAGGTAGCTGCGAAGAAACCGTGGGTAACAGAAGAAATACTTCAGTTGATTGATGAAAGGAGGAAGTACAAACATGTTCCAGGAAAATCAGGAATACAGAAATACATGTCGCTGAGGAATGAAATAAATAGGAAGTGCAGGGAAGCTAAGACGAAGTGGCTGCAGGAAATATGTGAAGACATCGGAAAAGATATGATTGTCGGAAGGACAGACTCAGCATACAGGAAAGTCAAAACAACCTTTGGTGACATTAAAAGCAACGGTGGTAACATTAAGAGTGCAACGGGAATTCCACTGTTAAATGCAGAGGAGCGAGCAGATAGGTGGAAAGAATACATTGAAAGCCTCTATGAGGGTGAAGATTTGTCTGATGTGATAGAAGAAGAAACAGGAGTCTATTTAGAAGAGATAGGGGATCCAGTATTAGAATCTTAATTTAAAAGAGCTTCGGAGGACTTACGGTCAAATAAGGCAGAAGGGATAGATAACATTCCATCAGAATTTCTAAAATCATTGGGGGAAGTGGCAACAAAGCGACTATTCACGTTGGTGTGTAGAATATATGAGTCTGGCGACATACCATCTGACTTTCGGAAAAGCATCATCCACACAATTCCGAAGACGGCAGGAGCTGACAAGTGCGAGAATTATCGCACAATCAGCTTAATAGCTCATGAATCGAAGCTGCTTGCAAGAATAATATACAGAAGAATGGAAAACAAAATTGAGAATGCGCTAGGTGACGATCAGTTTGGCTTTAGGAAAAGTAAAGGGACGAGAGAGGCAATTCTGGCGTTACGGCTAATAATGGAAGCAAGGCTAAAGAAAAATCAAGACACTTTCATAGGATTTGTCGACCTGGAAAAAGCGTTCGACAATATAAAATGGTGCAAGCTGTTCGAGATTCTGAAGAAAGTAGGGGTAAGCTATAGGGAGAGACGGGTCATATACAGTATGTACAACAACCAAGAGGGAATAATAAGAGTGGACGATCAAGAACGAAGTGCTCGTATTAAGAAGGGTGTAAGACAAGGCTGTAGCCTTTCGCCCCTACTCTTCAATCTGTGCATCGAGGAAGCAATGATGGAAATAAAAGAAAGGTTCAGGAAGGGAATTAAAATACAAGGTGAAAGGATATCAATGATACGATTCGCTGATGACATTGCTATCCTGAGTGAAAGTGAAGAAGAATTAAATGATCTGCTGAACGGAATGAACAGTCTAATGAGTACACTGTATGGTTTGAGAGTAAATCGGAGAAAGACGAAGGTAATGAGAAGTAGTAGAAATGAGAACAGCGAGAAACTTAACATCAGGATTGATGGTCACGAAGTCAATGAAGTTAAGGAATTCTGCTACCTAGGCAGTAAAATAACCAATGACGGACGGAGCAAGGAGGACATCAAAAGCAGACTCGCTATGGCAAAAAAGGCATTTCTGGCCAAGAGAAGTCTACTAATATCAAATACCGGCCTTAACTTGAGGAAGAAATTTCTGAGGATGTACGTCTGGAGTGCAGCATTGTATGGTAGTGAAACATGGACTGTGGGAAAACCGGAACAGAAGAGAATCGAAGCATTTGAGATGTGGTGCTATAGACGAATGTTGAAAATTACGTGGACTCATAAGGTAAGGAATGGCGATGTTCTACGCGGAATCGGAGAGGAAAGGAATATGTGGAAAACACTGATAAGGAGAAGGGACAGGATGATAGGACATCTGCTAAGACATGAGGGAATGACTTCCATGGTACTAGAGGGCAAAAACTGCAGAGGAAGACAGATTGGAATACGTCAAGCAAATAATTGAGGACGTAGGTTGCAAGTGCTACTCTGATATGAAGAGGTTAGCACAGGAAAGGAATTCGTGGCGGGCCGCATCAAACCAATCAGTAGACTGATGAAAAAAAAAATGAAAAAAAACTAGCAGTACGGCAATAAACAACCTTTTAAAACACGCCGCTAACGGCAATCAAGTAATTTATAGCAATACAACAATTTAAAAAAATTGAAGAACATTAGTAAACAGGCTACTAAAGTAAATACAGAACTTTGTTAATAAGGTTCGGTGAGGTAGTGAAGCTACCAACACCGCCATTAAAAAAATTAAGCAGGTCTCAGCAAACACACGATTAATGGCAATAAAAGGAATTTACAAACTTGGAGGAATTTAAAAAATTTTTAAACAAAAGTGTCCTGGAATATCATTAGAACATAACATATGACGGACCTGTGTAAGGCGGTCACAAATCACCCACTCAGGGATGCTCAGGCTAGACAGAATACTGACCAATTTAAATATGCCCGTAAACAAAATTGCCACTCTCAGGCTGGTCACTGCATCGATTTTTAGCCAGCGAAAACTTGTTATAAGATGGCTTAACTTGCTGAAAGAATTAGAGCTAACCTCGTGCAAGGAAACCTTACACCACACAGTCCTGAATGAGCGACCACATGATCAACCAACAAGAAGCATGAATTTACCCATAACCCATGACAGAATAGCAAAACAAACTGCCAAAACTACACCTCCCATCGGACAGTAACGAGAGGAGGAGGAAAGATCACTGTCTTCAATTACACCGCTGCCAGGGACAGGAAACCCGGTCACCGGAGGCCACAACGCAGAAGAGACGCTGGTTACACAAAACTATTAGTTAATGATTAGACCTTCCACGAAACTTAACTTGCAATTATGCTTGAACAGGCAGTACACGACCTCCGATGGCAAGGATCCACACATCCGACCGCGCACGCGTCGCCAGCGTACTCAAAACGCTACTGTCACGCGACAACACGCTCTGTCACCGGAGTTCACGTCTTCACTGCAACGTTGACGGGTAGTGACCGGTCCTTCATGTTAGTTGTCTCCGTTTAAACTCCAGTGTTGAAACGGAGGATTTAAAGAAGCTTGTTAACGACCCACCAAGGCGAAATGAACAGCAACTACTCGTGGGGCGATTCTGTATACAACCAACACGCGGGGAGCTCTTCCGTAAACTCGACCCGCTCGTTACACACAACCGACATACATTAGGTGGCGACTCGTTACAACCGACCACGCCTGCTTCGCGTTGGAGAGCCACACTACCCTCCCGTGTCCACACACATTCTCTGCGCGCAACGCCCCTACTTCCGCGCCACCACATGAGGTTACAACCGAACAAAGATCTCAGTTCCTCCATAGCAGTTTCCCGGAAGAAAAAAACCCAGATATCGATAGCAGAGGGAAAAGACAACCAAGCAGCCACTTAATGACAGACAACATATCAAACAAACATGTCAGGGGAAGAAAAGGAAAACCAATGCAATCTAAACACAAGGTGTACCACGAGTCGATACACGGCTCAATAGGAATAAAATCACGTTACTGTGTACTTTTTTTATTTACATTAGTTACAGTTAACTGCAAATACCATCACTGACAAATGAACGTACCATTTGTACTGTATCTTACAAAATTTACTGAAACTGACAGCCATCAACCACAATGAAAACATGACATCGGCGAACAAGATTCTGACGGACCTTGACAAATATCTGTGGTGCGTTTTGATTCATATCACAAGCAGCTACAAATCGCGCAACTAATTCCATCTCTGTACCCATTGGGGCCTCATACACAAATGACTTTATATATTCCCGTAGGAAATAATCAAAGGAATTCAGGTCAGGTGACCTCGAAAGCCATGGAATAGGACCTCCCCTTCCAATCCAGCGACCAGAAAATACAGCACTGAGATGGCTGCGGACATCCATACTGAAATGAGGCGATGCACTGTAATGTTGTACCCACATCCTCTCTCGACCAGCTAAGGGTATGTTGTCCAACAACTCAGGTAGACCTCTTTGCAGGAACTACTACATCTACATATATACTCCGCTAGCCACCAAGCGGTGTGTGGCGGAGGGCACAATTCGCGCCAGTCATATTCCCCCCGCCCTCTGTTACACTCGCGGATCGCGCGAGGGAAAAACGACTGTCTGAACGCCTCAGTACGAGCCAATTTCCCTTATCTTTGAATGGTGATCATTGTGCGATTTGAAAGTTGGTGGTAATATTATATGCTCTGCATCCTCGGCGAAGATCGGATTTCGGAATTTAGTGAGCAGCCCCTTCCGTTTACCACGTCGTCTATCTGCAAGTTGAAAGGTGGCTACACTGAGCCACTGCGCCAGAGATTGCGCCAAAGAGTATTATTAAGCCGCCTCCACAGTGCTTGTCGAGAGCTCGTAGTAGTCAGTGCTTGGAGAGAGCTCGTAGTAGTCAGTGCCTGTCGAGGTCTCGTGGTAGTCTGTGCTGAGATGTTGTAGCAGAGTGTTTGTTGAGATGTGCTATTAGGCAGTGCTTGCTGAGATGTGATATTGGAGAGTTCTGGTTGAGATATAATGTAAGGATTAGAATGATTTTCATCAATATAAATGAGGTAATTAACTCCGTTTGTTTTTAATTTCAGTATCCTAAATAATGCGTCATTACAGGTTCAGTCAACAAAGCATCTGGCGTGTGTTCTTGTATTAGAGTGTAATTCTGCTTTCCTTACGCAATTATCGTATTTCTAATTTTCTTTTATCACGTCAGTAAAATTGGTATTTAAAAATTCTTGTCTTGTTGAAGAAGAACCGTGCCAGATGTCCGTTGAGTCATACTTCCACATACAGAACAGTTATACTTGTGCTTTGGTTTCGTAGGTTTCATAGTTGCTGGGGACTTAATTAATTAATTGTGTTAACGAAATTTTCATTTCATTCTTTGTTGTTGTTCTTTGCAGTCAGATAGCGTAATAATATTAGTCAGGGCCAACCGTTTACGAAACAGCGTAATCGGACATACAGCTACTAAAAATAAAAAAAATATTTTCAATCTTATATTTAATTAAGCCCCCATGCAAAGTGTGTCCCACTTCAAATTTTCTATGAGATTTGTGACAATCTCGCGATGGCTAAATGTACCAGTCACGAATCTTGCCGCTCCTCTTTGGACAAGTACAGGTGGCCGTTCAGACGGCCAGGTAGAAGATATGACCCAATGAGATTGTCGCCTACACAGCAAAACATTCTTCATGGTGTGACTGTACTACAGCGTGATGGTTTTCCTCATCCCACGTATGGCTCTTCCTGCTGTTCGAAATTAACCGTGACCAGACGAGGCCTCGTCAGTAAACAGCACGATTTGGAGGAGCAACCAGACACAATGTGAACTTTGGTGTAACGTCAGTCACAAGCTTTGCATGGTCTCGTTGTGGATGATATGGGTGTAACTGTTGTTCGTGGAGTACTCTCCACATGCTAGTATGTGCAGCGGCCATTTCACGCGCCATACGACAAGTACTTGCAGTGGGGTCCGCTGCAACACGTTCCAGCACCACTTCTTCACAACCGGGTGTGCGAGTGGTCCTCGTATTGCCGGGACCCTAGTTTCTTCTTTCCGGTGAACCAGTCTCCCGCATTCGTCCATCGAGAGAAATAAACACTCGTCGCGATGGATGCTGCCCGTTAGGAAATCTTTCCCTGTAGAGCCTTCACAGTGAAAGCATTGCAACGTACTTCCCCATACACAAGGTGCAAGTCATTGAGTTCTGCGAAACTTTACCGGCACTGTCCCATCTTATTGTAATCTACGTCTCTGAATAGCACTGAGTAATGAATGGGTCTGTCGTTGATTCATAGCATGTTCTGTCATGGGACAGTGTAAATACGATACAACAAAACCACCTCATGGACAAGTAAACTTAACAAAAATTGCATAATGATTTCCTGGGGATCAGGCTCGTCCTCCATGTTTGCTTGTAGCAAATAAAGAATGTATATGTAAATAAACAGCACAGAACTTGTAAACATGTACGTATGTTGGTTGTAAATAAACTGGAAAGCAGTAATGATAGACAAAGGAGCAGGCAAGTTCACTTCGACATCTCCTTAAGCTGCCTTCTCCGACCTCAAGTCCCCTATCTAAATTTGTTCAGTGGAGCATTCTCTATGCCCTGTTACATTTTTGCATTCTATTACGTAAAACACCCTGTATTTATTATTGATTTCTGTTACACTGTGCCATCTTTTTATCGGTACTGACACTTTCGTTGAGTCTTGGTTTCTTAACTTGGAACTGCTTTTACAATCATATTCCTTTAATTATCTGTTGGAGGGTTACGGTGACTGCACCATTATGAGGATCGCGTGCTTCACACGCCGGGCGCGCCGGTCACCTGTGGCTATAGCACTTGCTGTGTCGACCCCTCTGCAGCTTACTAAAGCACCGACGCCTACAGCTTGTCCTGTAAGTGGCTTTTAACATACTCGTTCTCGTACTCTGAAGGCAACTTGGCAACTTGACCCGGTGAAAGAGTTTTTACAATAATTTTCATAGGGAATTGTTTGCTCTGATGGAAAAGTCACAACCCCCTGGATAACGTTTCGTGATGTATAGAATGAAGATGGCTTCACTCCTTCCGACTTTGCGTGGTTCGAATGGAATGATAAGTGTTTGCACATCCAAGCACCCAAGCACGCTTCCTGAGAATTTTACGTTCGTTGCATGCTATCTCCGTGGTGTTATAATTTTAACGGCCAGTACTGCAAATGGGAAGAAACCTAGATTATTCTTACAAACTTTACAATGATTTCGTGTATATACGTAGTTTACAAAACAACGTTTGATATATGTCCTTGATTTCAAGATAGGTGCCACGTTATGGTGAATGGCACCATAACATTAGTGCCTGACATTACTTGAAATTTGCTTTATATTCTGCATTTGATATTATTGTTGCGTAAATTTTTTCTGAAAACTTTACCTTTGGCGGTAACGTTGTATAAAAAAAAAAAAAAAAAAAAAATGGCTGGAGCCTGATACTCTTTTGTTTAATCTCAGTTATTGTTGTGTTGTGGTCTCCAGTCCAGAGACTGGTTTGATGCAGCTCTCCATGCTACTCAATCCTGTGCATCTACGATTTTTACCAAAAAATGGCTCTGAGCACTATGGGACTTAACTTCTGAGGTCATCAGTCCCCTAGAACTTAGAACTAATTAAACCTAACTAACCTAAGGACATCACACACATCCATGCCCGAGTCAGGATTCGAACCTGCGACCGTAGCAGTCGCGCGGTTCCAGATTGTAGCGCCTAGAACCGCTCGGCCACTCCGGCCGGCTACGATTTTTACCCTTCACGCTTCCGTCCAATAGTAAATTGGTGATCGCTTGTTGTCGCACAACGTGTCCTACCAACCGATCCCTTCTTCTAGTCAAGCTGTGCCACAAATTCCTCTTCTCCCCAATTCTGTTCAGTACTTCCTCATTAGTTACGTGAGCTACTCATCTAATCTTCAGCATTCTTCTGTAGCACCACATTTCGAAAGCTTCCATTCTCTTCTTGTCTACACTATTTGTCATCCACGTTTCACTTTCATAGATGGCTACACTCCACACTAATACTTTCAGAAACGACTTCCTGACACTCAAATCTATACTCGATGTTAACAAATTCATCTTCTTTGGAAACGCTTTCCTTGCCATAGCCAGTCTATATTGTATATCCTCCCTACTTCGACCATCATCAGTTATTTTGCTCCCCAAATAGCAAAACTCATTTACTACTTTAAGCATTTCATTTCCTAATCTAATTCCCTCAGCATAACCTGATTATGGATCTCAGTTACTTTAGTAAAAGTCAAGAATGCTAATAATGCTGTTAACTTTCATTTACTTTTGAACTGGAAAATAGCTACGACTCACAATTAGCTCTGAAACAGTTCGTTTGGTATTTAATTCACAGTAGAAAGAAATTAAGTTTACTTTTATAATAATCGCACACAGAAGTATGATTGGAGTTCGAAAACGATAAAGGACTGCAGTTTCTAACAACTGCAATATGCAAATAGTAATTAACACACAAAATGGCTTTTGAGATAATTACGAACCAAAGTAACAGATTCCGTATTTAATATCCTCACTCTTAATGGATGAAATCTATTTCTTCGTTATATCTAAAATGAAGGAGGAGCATCAAATAATATTGTCATAATACGAAGTTTATTTTTTATGCTTTAATGAAGATTCAGTGTACGCACGTAAATAAAACTCACTTCTATTAGTACAGCTTAGCGACAAACACCTAATTCCAGCCAAAACATAATAACAAGACAGTAAGAGCATGCAATAACAAGAGAAGAGAACAAGAGCACAAGAGATTATTTCAAACTTGCATATTTTCTTTTACAATATTCTACTAGTTGCAACTATACTTGGGCTCGTTCACTACCTATTTCACACGTGGCTCATCTACAGATGGGGTTGGTAGTGAACGGTTGCATTTGCGCCCCTAATACTGAGTCATATATTGGCTAGCCTCTGAAAAGCAGTGAATTGAATACACAATTGTCTATACCACAACCTTGCGAAAATGAGGAGCATTATACAAGTTCAGATTGAAACTTCTTTATTTAAAAAGAAACACTTCTTTGTGGGCATGCATTTTTAAGTTCACAAATAAATCCAATCTGGATAAATAATAATCGGTGCAATTCGTACACATGGTTTATTGTCCCGCACCTACACACTTTGACGTTGTTCCTTCACAGTTTATTCGCATACACTGGCGTCCATGCTTACACTCGCGGCACTTTGCCACTCCGAACTTACCACCACACCGCACAACGAACAAGACCCCCTTTTCCCGCTCATAACCCCAGTCCTGAAACAGGTCACGTGACACTACATTAATCAAAATAATTCCTAAGCATGGCAACAATTCATTTACAATTCTTATAAGCTTTAAATAGTTAAATTTAAATACATTACATAATTTTACACACATTTATCATCACAATTAAAAAAAAAGCAAACACTATGCAACGGAACTACGAACCCTCATCAAAACAGAAAACAAGTATTTTCATGTCCATCTTGCATTACACTATTTTCACTCTGCATTTAATACATAATTTTATTCTTAAGCACAGAAATTAAAATCGGGACTAAGTTATGACATGCTATCAGATTTACGTAATTAGGAATAACTCTATGTTTTGGCACTGTTTCACCCTCTCCCTTCATTTAATGACGTCTTTGCACGATATATGAGATATGCAAATACTTGTCTGGCACTACAAAGATCGAAGCTGAATGGTGTCTTCATAATAATGACTTACTATGCAGTCATTGTAAACATCTTTATAACGTAATTCTACTACGAAACATTTTGATTGAAGTACATCAGCCCAACATATTATTTCTGCTGCTGTGCTCTAAATTTAAATTACGAACTACTTGGAAGTGCTCGTTTTCACATGACTTCTATTTCAATGATCCAAGGACTCATTACAAGCACACCCTACATTATTTACTTAAGTGCAAAGTCGTGTACAGTAATTATATGCAATTATGTAACCAGGTAATTTGAATCAACTGAAACTACTGAATGCTGCCTTCTCTTTATCAGAGAAAGATGAGTCTATAAATATATTGACTTTTCTTTATGCTTTTCACATCCCGTCAATTTTTTTCCATAGCTGATATTTCCATTGCTAGCAAAGCTGCTGTATGGTTACATTATCCCCTGTTACCTTAAACAGTTTTACGTTGGAGTAATTTTTATCTCTGTACTAGTTACACGGTTTACGAATCGCTACATTGCATGGATGATGGAAGCAATAAAATTAAATTTTGTTTCACTTAAGCGTGGCTGTCATTAAGTAATTACTTCTCTTGATATGGGGGAAAATTCGTCAAGAATGGCTGTGACGCCACAGCACATGAAAGTAAGTTAGAATTTTGTGAATGTGAGGTCCGCCAGTTATGCAAAACACCGTTTTTCTCAGTACCCAAACATGTTTCGGCACCACTGTGCCATCATCAGTTGGTTTTAGCTTTTATTTATTCTGCAATGTGAACATTTTTGTTAAATGAATATAAAATTACGTGCACTTTTAGTTCAAACAACAGATCGTTTCTTTTTGTAAATACCTTTACTTTTGGTGTGCATGAATTTTCTGGCTCACTTTTGCGTTAATTACTACAGGTAGCTTGTCATCTGCAACCAAACGATGATGATGATGAGAAAATTTTGTGGGAGTTAACCTATCTTTTAGAACGTAATTTAGTTTTTTGCTATGTTTTCGCTCCTATTTTCGTATTTACTTACGTTTTCGTGTGTCTAGCACTTCCATTCTCCGCATCATACTGAGATATTGTGATGCTTACGTAATTATAACAAGTATTTTCCACAAATAACGCAGTAAAACACTTTTCAGTACACCAGAACACAGTGTGATTGTGGTTTGTTATGTGTACCAGCCCAGTCAGTGTTCATTTGTTCACCAGAGAGTTCGGCGCCAAATTTGAATTTTGTTTGCATTTTATTTGTGTGTGTGTGTGTGTGTGTGTGTGTGTGTGTGTGTGTGTGTGTGTGTGTGTGTGTGCGCGTGCGCATGTAGACTTTATCTGTTTGTGCTGTACAAATAAAAACAGCACAAACAGAGAAAGTCTATACACACACACACACACACACACACACACACACACACACACACACACACATAAAATGTAAACAAAATTCAAATTTGGCGCCGAACTCTCTGGTGAACAAATGAACACAGACTGGGCTGGTACACATAACATACCGCAATCACACTATGTTCTGGTGTAGTGAAAAGTGTTTTACTGCGTTATTTGTGGAAAATACTTGTTACAGTTACGTAAGCATCACAATATCTCAGCATGATGCGAAGAATGGAAGTGCTAGACACACGAAAACGTAAGTAAACACGAAAAGAGGAGCGAAAACATCGCGAAAAATTAAATTACATTCTAGAAGATAGGTTAACTCCCACAAAATTTTCTCATCATCATCGTCGTTTGGTTGCAGATGACAAGCTACCTGTAGTAATTAACGCAAAAGTGAGCCAGAAAATTCATGCACACCAAAAGTAAAGGTATTTACAAAAAGAAACGATCTGTTTTTTGAACTAAAAATGCACATAATTTTATATTCATTTAACAAAAATGTTCACATTGCAGAATAAATAAAAGCGAAAACCCACTGATGATGGCACAGTGGTGCCGAAACATGTTTGGGTAGTGAGAAAAACGGTGTTTTGCATAACTGGCGGACCTCACATCCAAAAAATTTTAACTGCAAACACGACCAATACAAGGAGCTGCAAATCAAATAGATGGAAAGTAAGTTAGGGTCAGCGCAAGTGACTGCTTTGCAAAGACATAGCAATTTTACTCTAGTTTTGGACTGCACCATTTCACAAGACGGTTGAGAAACCTGCGTCTGACGCCCGGACTTCGGCCAGACGCCCACACCCTCCGGCTGCTGCAGCCTCGCCGTCGGCATTCCGCGGCGTGCGGCGGCCCCCAGGAGTCGCCGCAGTGAAGCGCCCGCCGCTTCGTCCTCCGGCGCTCCTGGCCTAAATACCGGCAGTCCGGCGAGGCTCCGGAGGCGGCGTGCCGATTACACGTCCTGCGAGGTCAGGCTGTGCGGCGGCGTGTCATTAGCAGCGGGCGAAAGTGAAGCGTTAGTGTGAGAGAAGGAGGCAGCCTCGCGCTATTGTCGCTGTAGTCTGCAGCCCAAAAACTGGTTTGATGCACTTATCTATGTTAATCATCTTCCTTCACAATTTTTGCCCCACACTCCGCACACTTCACAACCAAATTAATTATTCCTCAGTGCCTCGGATCAATTCTTTAATCAAGCTCAGCTCTTTTCTCCCCAATTCTCTTTAGTATCTTCTCACTAGTTAATCGTTTTACCAATCTAATCTTCAGTAGTCTTCTGCGCACTACGTTTCAAAAATGGTTCAAATGGCTCTGAGCGCTCTGAGGTCATCAGTCCCCTAGACTTAGAACAAACCTAACTAAACTAAGGACATCACACACATCCATGCCCGAGGCAGGATTCGAACCTGCGACCGTAGCTGCAGCGCGGTTCCAGACTGAAGCTCCTAGAACCGCTCGGCCACAGAGGCCGGTCCACTACGTTTCAAAATCTATTCTACATCTACATCTATACTCCGCGAGCCACCTTACGGTGTGTGGCGGAGGGTACTTATTGTACCACTATCTGATCCCCCCTTCCCTGTTCCATTCACGAATTGTGCGTGGAAAGAACGACTGCTTGTAAGTCTCCGTATTTGCTCTAATTTCTCGGATCTTTTCGTTGTGATCATTACGCGAGATATATGTGGGCGGTAGTAATATGTTGCCCATCTCTTCCCGGAATGTGCTCTCTCGTAATTTCGATAATAAACCTCTCCGTATTGCGTAACGCCTTTCTTGAAGTGTCCGCCACTGGAGCTTGCTCAGCATCTCCGTAACGCTCTCGCGCTGACTAAATGTCCCCATGACGAATCGCGCTGCTTTTCGCTGGATCATGTCTATCTCTTCTATTAATCCAACCTGGTAAGGGTCCCATACTGATGAGCAATACTCAAGAATCGGACGAACAAGCGTTTTGTAAGCTACTTCTTTCGTCGATGAGTCACATTTTCTTAGAATTCTTCCTATGAATCTCAACCTGGCGCCTGCTTTTCCCACTATTTGTTTTATGTGATCATTCCACTTCAGATCGCTCCGGATAGTAACTCCTAAGTATTTTACCGCCGTTACCGCTTCCAATGATTTACCACCTATGGCATAATCGTACTGGAATGGATTTCTGCCCCTATGTATGCGCATTATATTACATTTATCTACGTTTAGGGAAAGCTGCCAGCTGTCGCACCATGCATTAATCCTCTGCAGGTCCTCCTAGAGTACGTACGAGTCTTCTGATGTTGCTACTTTCTTGTAGACAACCGTGTCATCTGCAAATAGCCTCACGGAGCTACCGATGTTGTCAACTAAGTCATTTATGTATATTGTAAACAATAAAGGTCCTATCACGCTTCCCTGCGGTACTCCCGAAATTACCTCTACATCTGCAGATTTTGAACCGTTAAGAATGACATGTTGTGTTCTTTCTTCTAGGAAATCCTGAATCCAATCACAAACCTGGTCCGATATTCCGTAAGCTCGTATTTTTTTCACTAAACGTAAGTGCGGAACCGTATCAAATGCCTTCCTGAAGTCCAGGAATACGGCATCAATCTGCTCGCCAGTGTCTACGGCACTGTGAATTTCTTGGGCAAATAGGGCGAGCTGAGTTTCACATGATCTCTGTTTGCGGAATCCATGTTGGTTATGATGAAGGAGATTTGTATTATCTAAGAACGTCATAATACGAGAACACAAAACATGTTCCATTATTCTACAACAGATTGACGTAAGCGAAATAGGCCTATAATTATTCGCATCTGATTTATGACCCTTCTTGAAAATGGGAACGACCTGCGCTTTCTTCCAGTCGCTAGGTACTTTACGTTCTTCCAGCGATCTACGATAAATTGCTGATAGAAAGGGGGCAAGTTCTTTAGCATAATCACTGTAGAATCTTAAGGGTATCTCGTCTGGTCCGGATGCTTTTCCGCTACTAAGTGATAGCAGTTGTTTTTCAATTCCGATATCGTTTATTTCAATATTTTCCATTTTGGCGTCCGTGCGACGGCTGAAGTCAGGGACCGTATTACGATTTTCCGCAGTGAAACAGTTTCGGAACACTGAATTCAGTATTTCTGCCTTTCTTCGGTCGTCCTCTGTTTCGGTTCCATCGTGGTCAACGAGTGACTGAATAGGGGATTTAGATCCGCTTACCGATTTTACATATGACCAAAACTTTTTAGGGTTCTTGTTTAGATTGTTTGCCAATGTTTTATGTTCGAATTCGTTGAATGCTTCTCTCATTGCTCTCTTTACGCTCTTTTTCGCTTCGTTCAGCTTTTCCTTATCAGCTATGATTCGACTACTCTTAAACCTATGATGAAGCTTTCTTTGTTTCCGTAGTACCTTTCGTACATGATTGTTATACCACGGTGGATCTTTCCCCTCGCTTTGGACCTTAGTCGGTACGAACTTATCTAAGGCGTACTGGACGATATTTCTGAATTTCACTCTTCAAGTGCGTATTGTTTCACTTCCAAATAACTCTATTTCCGAAACAAATATCTCCAGAAAAGTCTTCCTAATACTTGCGTTTGTATTGGCTCTTACCATATTTCTTTTTTTTAGAAAAAATTTTCTTGCTGTTTCGAGTTTGCATTGTCTGCCCTGTTTACTTCTGCCGTCATACGTTGTATGATTGCGCAAATACCAGAATACGTCCTGCTTGCAGCGTCTCATTTAATCTAAATCCCCTGCATAACCTGACTTGATTTGGCTCCATGCCATTAGCCTTTTTCTCAGTTGCTAATATTCATATCTTCTTTTCAAGCCGCTGTCTATTGCTTTGAAGTGTGGCATAATTTCCATGAAGTATACAGCCACCCACGTGTAATTTAACGCTTTGATCGCAAATTTTTTTCTCTTTTTTGACTGCTTTCGTTCATTAAGATAACTATCAGATGCATCTAAAAAAATACACTAGCTTTTTGATATGTAGTATTTTGAAACTCACTATACAGGGGCCGGCCGGAGCGGCTGTGCGGTTCTAGGCGCTACAGTCTGGAACCGAGCGTCCGCTACGGTCGCAGGTTCGAATCCTGCCTCGGGCATGGATGTGTGTGATGTCCTTAGTTTAGTTAGGTTTGATTAGTTCTAAGTTCTAGGCGACTAATGACCTAAGAAGTTAAGTCGCATAGTGCTCAGAGCCATTTGAACCTATACAGGGTGGTCGGAAATTCCCGTTACAGACTTCTAGGACTCGTAGAGGGCAGTGAGTACATCGTATTTTGAATAGGAACCCATGTCCGGAAACGTCATCCAACGAGACCACAGAGCGTTATAGGCGCGGGCGTCTGTAAACGTACGTATACACGGGGTGATTCCGTGATGATGTTACAGACTTTCTAGGATGATGGAGAACGATAAATGTATTAATTTGAAGTAGGGATCCCTGTACAGGAAACGAACGAGTCGAAAGATATAAACGTAAACCGTTCTGATACCTCTGACAGTTGAATACATGCACCGGTTCTTCTGTTGCGAAGAGTGTAAGGTTGGTAACTTTCAGTGGTGGTGGTGGTGTGGACATGAGCGAAGATGAACGTATGGTGATAGCTCCTCAGGTATGCAATTTAGAGCCCACGTTTACTGGACATTTTTTCTCGTTTTTGTGCACACTACCACCACTGAAAGTTACCAGCACTACACTCTTCGCAACACAAGAACCGGTACATGTAAACAACTGTCAGAGGCATCAGAACGGTTTCCGTTTATAAATTTCGACTCGTTCGTTTCCAGTACAGGGATCCTTAGTTCAAATTAATATATTTATCGTTCTCCATCACCCTAGAAAGTCTGTAACGTCGTCACGGAATCAACCCGTGTATACGTACGTTTACAGACGCCCGCGCCTGTAACTTCGACGCTCTGTAGTCTCGCTGGATGAAGTTTCTGGACTTGGGTTCGTATTCAAAATACGATGTACTCATTCCCCTCGACAAGTCCTAGAAATCTGTAACGGGAATTTCCGACCACCCTGTATATAGGGAGTTTCAAAAAGGATTTTACACGTTTGAAAATTCACGTAAATTAATTTATAGTACCTACAGAGGTGATTGTAGTGTCAATTTGTAGGGAAATAAATCAAGTTTTGTTTCGCATAGTTCGCTAGTGCCGAATCGCAGCGTAAGGAGCGCTAGCGGCAGTTGCTTTAAAGACGGCTGCGTTCACTGTACCCAAGCGCGCTAGCTGTGTGTTCTGGTTTGAAGAATCGAAGTCGGTGACAACAGTTCAGCGTAACGTCCGTACCAAGTACGCTATAACTCCTCCTAGTAGGCCTACAATTTATGAGTGGCATAAATGTTTTGTAGAAACAGGGTGCTCGGTAAGACAAGGGAAATCATCAGGTCGTCCAAGCACATCTGACGACGTCGTCAAGCGAGTGAGACACCGTTTTGTCAACAGCGGTACGAAATGTACCCGGCTTGCATCTCGCTAACTGCAAATCCCATATACTACTCTTTGACATGTGTTGAGAAACCGTTTGCTTTTGAAACCGTCAGATTGACGATCGTACAAGCAATAACAGACATTGATAACATTGCTCGCAAGAGCTTCTGTGCAGATCTGTTAAATCGATTAGATAAGGATGAACATTTCTTGGACAAAATCGTCTTTTCTGACGAGTCGACTTTTCACACACGTAACTGTAGAATTTGGGGCAGTGGATATCCACATCAAACATTGCAGCATGTTCGTGATAGCCCAACACTGAACGTTTTTTGTGCATTGAGCAAGAACGAAGTGTACGGCCCGTTTTTCTCCGTGAGAGAACCATCAACGGGATAGTGTACCTGGATATGTTGCAACAGTTTTTGATACCACAGATCGATGAGAATGACCAAGAAAGGAAAGTTTACTTCATGCAAGATGATGCACCGCCCCACTACCTGGCTCGCGTCAGGGATTTTCTTAGTGACCGCTTTCCAGATCAATGGATTGGCCGTGATGCGCCAATTCCATGGTCCCCATGTTCCCCACACCTGACACCACACGATTTTTTATCGGGTTCATCAAGGATATCGTGTTTGTACCTCCTGAGCCGGCTTCTTTTCCTGAAATTAGATCACGAATTTACGCGGCCACTGAGCAAGTTACATCTGGAAGAAATTGGCAGGTTAACCAACGGAAGCCACGTACAACATATTTAAGGTAAAAAACGTGATGTGTTTCCCCTACAAAAAACACTAAATCCAGCCCTATATCTTCTTTCAATAAATTTATATGTCTTTTTAAAGTTGTAAAGTCCTTTTTGAAACATCCTATAGTGAGGACGGATCTAGGTACTTTCAACGCAGACGCAACAGATCTTTCGAATCGCTGAGCGACTTAGCGAATGCTGTGAGCAGAGGGCCTAATGGATGGGGGATGGTGGGGGGGGTGGGGAGGTAGGGGAGGAGGGCGCTACTCGCGCGTAACAGGTGGAGGATTTGGATTACTTCCTAGATGCATCTTGTGATAATCTCATGTACGAAACCAGGCATAAATGAAATAAAATAAAAATAGTGTGATCAAAGACTGTTTTGAATTCCATAAACCATCCAGTCCTTTCAACCGATGTTACAACTCCATTACAGTCTCCGACAAAATTCAAATGTCCTCAGCTAACTTTAAACTTTTCATTTCTTTGAACTTTTATTGCTTTTCCAAACTTTTAATAAGTTTCCTTTGCTGCTTGTGAAGGAGAGAATAACACGGAATCCTCTCTCACTTCTTTCTCAAATTTTGCCACTTTTCCGTGGAGGAGAACGTTGCAGGGCCTTGAGGTGTAAAAGAAAGAAGATGGGGAGGTCTGTGGCTGCTAGGAATGATACATTTGTGTGTGTGATTCAGGATCAGGAGGCGGTGGGACAGGATGTGGAGTGTGTAGAGTTGAACAGAAGGATATGTTGTGCTAGCAGAGATACGTCAGCGGTCAGCGTAAGGCGACAGATGGGCAGATGAAGCGATTACTGTATGTATTGGATTTATTGCGGCTGTTCTAACAATTTGAAGCAGATCCAGGTGATTTAGTATTATCTTCTTGACACTTAATAAGTTACGTCTGTGACTATCGGTCATGAGCGCTTGTAAGGGACCGTTTCATTCTTTTTTCTTCTTTTTGTTTCATATCTACAGTCTGAGGATTCCTTGAAACAGAAAAATGAAGTGATCTGTGCGCACATCTTTTACATGCCACGAGTACGTTGCTCTTGTTAGCGAGCATTAAAGTCCACATGTTTTCTTCGCCTGCTGGCGCGACTACGCCACACCGTCCGTGCGTCGGTTAGGAGTCTCACAGCCACCGACCTTGCGGCCGATAACGCTAGCGCGTGCCAGGCTCTGACGCAGTCAGCGCAGATTTCTGGCATCTCGACCACATCTCCGTACAGCTGGTTTGCGTAAGCACTTAGAGCTGCCTGCAACAGACGTCAGCGGTTGATCGACATCTTTCTCTTCCCCCGCCGCTATCACATCGCACGATGCGATGCGATGAGACAAAGCACAAGTACCATAAACTATAAATTTGTAAAAATGGACGAGAAGTTCTCGTTTTTATTCCACATACACTATGTGATCAAAAGTATCCGGACACTTGGCTGGAAATTCGTGGCGCGTGTCCACCGACAGTGCTGGACATCAGTATGGTGTTGGCCCACAGCCTTGATGACAAATTGCATTCTCGCAGGCATATGTTCAATCAGGTGTTGGAAGGTTTCTTGGGGAATGGCAGCCCATTCTTCATGGAGTGCTGCACTGAGGAGAGGTATCGATGTCGGTCGGTGAGGTCTGGCATGAATTCGGCGTTCCAAAACATCCTAAAGGTCTTCTATAGGATTCAGGTCAGGATCCTGTGCACGTCAGTCCATTATACAGGGATGCTATTGCCGTGTAACCACTCCGCCACAGGTCGTGCATTGTGAACAGGAGCTCGATCTTGTTGAAAGATGCAATCGCCATCCCCGAATTGCTCTTCAAGCAAGAAGGTGCTTAAAACTTGAATGTAGGGCTGTGCAGTGATCCACGCAAAACAACAAGTGGTGCAAGCCCGCTCCACGAATAACACGACCGCACCATAACACCACCGCTTCGTGATTTTACTGTTGGCACTTTACACGCTGGCAGAAGACGTTCACCGGGCATTCGCCATACCCATACCCTGCCATCGGATCGCCGCATTGTGTACCGTGATTCGTCATTCTACACAACGTTTTTCCACTGTTCAATCGTCAAACGTTTACGCTCCTTACACGAAGCGAGGAGTCGTTTGGCATTTACCGCCGTGATGTGTGGCTTACGAGCAGCCGCTCGACGATGAAATCCAAGTTTTCTCACCTTCGCCTAACTGACTTAATACTTGCAGTGGATCCTGATGCAGTTTGGAATTCCTCTTTGATGGTCTGGCTAGATGTCTGCCTATTACACATTACGACTCTCTTCAACTGTAGGTGGTCACTGTCAGTTAACAGACGAGGTCGGCCTGTACGCTTTTGGGCTGTGCGTGTCCCTTCACGCTTCCACTTCACTATCACGTCGGAGACAGTGGAACTAGGGGTGTTTAGGAGTGTGAAAATCTCCGGTACAGACGTATGACACAAGTGACACCCAATCACCTGACTACGCTCGAAGTCCGTGAGTTCCGCGGAGCGCCCCATTCTGCTCTCTCGCGATGTCTAATGACTTCTGAGATCGCTGATATGGAGTACCTGGCAGTAGGTGGCAGTACAATGTACCTACTATGAAAAACGTGATTTTGGTACGTCCGGATACTTTTGATCACGTTATGATATGTTATGTTAACCGGGGACCTAGAAACGACGGAGAGGCTCCGTCCCCGCCGCGGCCGCAGTGGTCCACAACCCCACGACGACTGCCCCAGTCCACTTCACCCCTTCGCCGCCCCACACCGAACGCAGGGTTATTGTGCGGTTCGGCCGCCGGTGGACCCCCCAGGGAACGTCTCACACCAGACGAGTGTAAGCCCTATGTTTGCGTGGTAGAGTAATGGAGGTGTACACGTACGTTGAGAACTTGTTTGCACAGCAATCGCTGACATAGTGTAGCTGTGGCGGAATAGGGGGAACTAGCCCGCATTTGCCGAGGCAGATGGAAAACCGCCTAAAAACCATCCACAGACTGGCCGGCTCACCGGATCTCGAGCCGGGGACCGGCGCTCCTTCCCGCCCGGAAAGCCGTGCGTTTGACCGCTCGGCCAATCGGGCGGGCCTTTGATCACGTAGTGTAAATAACAATAAAGCACGAGAAAATGTTGATTGAAAGATGGATAGAGTCCCTGGTACAACGAAGTACTCTCTGAGAAGAAATGCTGCATAAATTTTCAGTCGATTTTGATAAGTTTCAAAGTGATGCAAAGATCGGTAAATTTGCTTTGAATGTTCAGATATGTAAAACTGTGCGTTTCACAAAACGTAGAAAGGCAGTAAATTTAGTAACACCATCCTGTCACAACTGAAATCAATGTACTCATTCAAATACCTGGGGTAACAGTTTGCTGGGATATGCAATTTTATGTTCACGTGGGCTCATCCGTAGGTAAACCAACCGGCAGCCTTCGGGTTCAAGAGATAATATACTGGAAAAGTCTATAAAGGGGATTACTTACATTCGTTTGTTCCATCCTGGAAGAGTGATCTAATCTATGGAGCCAATGTTAGACCGGTGTAGCGGGTGACACTGAACGTATACAAAGAAACAAGTGTGACCCATGGTAGTGCTGACGGAAAGGTTCCTACGTACCGCTTCCTTTGAGACCGCGAAGACAAGATTAGACTCGTCACAGCTCGCACAGAGGACAAAGATGTTGTGACCTGTCCCAATAGGACGGACACATTTCATCCAAAAATTGAGCACAATTTGCATAATCATGTTGCACACAACTGAAAGTAAGGGTGAAGTCAGTGCACGTAACAGACATCGCACAAAGTGCACGTTATTTACATGCCTAGAGACACATGTTAAGTGTGAACACACAAATAGAAAAAAATGAAAGAGTAGCATAGAAAAAACTATGAGACTAATCCCAGTTGACACTACACTCAATCTCCGAAATCAAGGGTCGAGATACAACGCATAACACTAACGCGAAAGCAACCACGTGCAAAAACCCACTTTAGTGGAGCCCACTGTAAAAACTGTAGATACACTCCTGGAAATGGAAAAAAGAACACATTGACACCGGTGTGTCAGACCCACCATACTTGCTCCGGACACTGCGAGAGGGCTGTACAAGCAATGATCACACGCACGGCACAGCGGACACACCAGGAACCGCGGTGTTGGCCGTCGAATGGCGCTAGCTGCGCAGCATTTGTGCACCGCCGCCGTCAGTGTCAGCCAGTTTGCCGTGGCATACGGAGCTCCATCGCAGTCTTTAACACTGGTAGCATGCCGCGACAGCGTTGACGTGAACCGTATGTGCAGTTGACGGACTTTGAGTGAGGGCGTATAGTGGGCATGCGGGAGGCCGGGTGGACGTACCGCCGAATTGCTCAACACGTGGGGCGTGAGGTCTCCACAGTACATCGATGTTGTCGCTAGTGGTCGGCGGAAGGTGCACGTGCCCGTCGACCTGGGACCGGACCGCAGCGACGCACGGATGCACGCCAAGACCGTAGGATCCTACGCAGTGCCGTAGGGGGCCGCACCGCCACTTCCCAGCAAATTAGGGACATTGTTGCTCCTGGGGTATCGGCGAGGACCATTCGCAACCGTCTCCATGAAGCTGGGCTACGGTCCCGCACACCGTTAGGCCGTCTTCCGCTCACGCCCCAACATCGAGCAGCCCGCCTCCAGTGGTGTCGCGACAGGCGTGAATGGAGGGACGAATGGAGACGTGTCGTCTTCAGCGATGAGAGTCGCTTCTGCCTTGGTGCCAATGATGGTCGTATGCGTGTTCGGCGCCGTGCAGGTGAGCGCCACAATCAGGACTGCATACGACCGAGGCACACAGGGCCAACGCCCGGCATCATGGTGTGGGGAGCGATCTCCTACACTGGCCGTACACCACTGGTGATCGTCGAGGGGACACTGAATAGTGCACGGTACATCCAAACCGTCATCGAACCCATCGTTCTACCATTCCTAGACCGGCAAGGGAACTTGCTGTTCCAACAGGACAATGCACGTCCGCATGTATCCCGTGCCACCCAACGTGCTCTAGAAGGTGTAAGTCAACTACCCTGGCCAGCAAGATCTCCGGATCTGTCCCCCATTGAGCATGTTTGGGACTGGATGAAGCGTCGTCTCACGCGGTCTGCACGTCCAGCACGAACGCTGGTCCAATTGAGGCGCCAGGTGGAAATGGCATGGCAAGCCGTTCCACAGGACTACATCCAGCATCTCTACGATCGTCTCCATGGGAGAATAGCAGCCTGCATTGCTGCGAAAGGTGGATATACACTGTACTAGTGCCGACATTGTGCATGCTCTGTTGCCTGTGTCTATGTGCCTGTGGTTCTGTCAGTGTGATCATGTGATGTATCTGACCCCAGGAATGTGTCAATACAGTTTCCCCTTCCTGGGACAATGAATTCACGGTGTTCTTATTTCAATTTCCAGGAGTGTAGTTTACTTAGCATCCCTTTATCTTTACGTTAATTTCGCTCATTGAGATGACTGTCTGGATGTTGGAACATGCATTTCACAATGTCCAACTCCTTCGGAATGTTCAGGAACTATCTTTTTGGTTGTATATGCAAAATTTTTAGATCTGATTAGGCCTTTGCAAGCTCTGGTTGTTGTATGCCAAATGCACCACTAAAGTTGATTTAGAATTGAGAGTGACACCATACACTCTGAGTATAGTTTGGATACTACTTCCAGGCCGTCAATTTATCTACGCTCGCTCTCTGGGCATTTGATACCATAAATACCAGCGTAACAGTAAGGACAAACAACGCGCTTACCCTGGGGGACGCATTGTTACCCATTGTTTTTAGGTATAAAAAACCGGATTAATATCAACAGAGCTCATCCATATATCTAATTTATAGGATAGAAGAAAAAAAAAATGGTTCAAATGGCTCTGAGCACTAGGGACTTAACAGCTGTGGTCATCAGTCCCCTAGAACTTAGAACTACTTAAACCTAACTAACCTAAGGACATCACACACATCTACGCCCGAGGCAGGATTCGAACCTGCGACCGTAGCAGTCGCGCGGTTCCGGACTGCGCGCCTAGAACCGCGAGACCACCGCGGCCGGCTATGGGATAGAAGACCGAACTATGGGAGTCTATAACAATTCTTCTTCACTTCAACCTATGGAGAGTAACTACTCTGTTTCCCCTTAATCGTCTCTTTTTATGTCATTTTTTAAACAAATCCTTGACTACATTAACTGAATGAGCAATCTGCTGTGCCACATGCTTAATGATATCCAATTGTTTTCTAGCAGCATTAGGACTTAACGGGATTTCTAACATTCTGCACATCCATGGCCTAAAAACTGCATGTTTATATAACTTTAGGTGCTCTGGAGAATTATGAATTAGTGTTCGGTTGTTGATGGTTAACTGTACACTTCAAACCCTAGATTATCGCCCTTCAAAGTAATACAAAAAAGATGCAAAAGACTCCATGCTCCATTGTAAACTCAAAAGTTCGGAGCCTCCCATACATATCACTCACCTGTTCGATGTTACCATCAAAAATTATAACCACACCATTAATGTTCCGTTTGTACACTACCACCCTTTCTTTAAACTGAGGGTGCTCATTTAAAAATTTACTTTCCACATAGGATACATACATGTTTGCAACTGTGGCAGCTATCAGGGTACCCATTGCTAATCCTGTATGTTGTTGATACATGTTTCCTCCAAATCGGAAGTAACTATACTTGTGGGGAAGCGATAGTATTTTCGTAAATTTGCCAACATCATCTCCAAGATTGCTAATGGCGCTTAAGTTCTCTTCCATAACAGAGAATACGTTAGATATTGGGGTTTAGTATTATATGTTTTTTTTCCATCAATGGATGCTATGTTATCGCCCACAGGTACCTTCAGATCTTGTAGGCATTTAATAACTTATCGTCTATTTTTAAGAGAGTATGATTCTGAGAGAAAATAAAGCTGATCGAGTACGTCAGTAACAAATCTGGCTTGTTGATACCCTTGGCTGTCGATAGCATTAATAAGAGGCCTGATCGAAGCATTCTGTTTATGAAACTTTAGAGTGCTACGGAGGGTAGATATTCTAAGATTCATAGAGAGAGTATACCTTTTTTTGCTTAATGTTGCACGTTTTGTTGTACGCAATTTAAGTATGTCCTACGATTAGTTTACAGCCAAAACAGTCCTTTTATGTCCCCCAATTTTGTTTAGCGTCCTAGTTAGTCTTTATTAGTTGCTACAGTAGCACCTGAAGATGGGTTTAGTGTCCTGAAATTCAGGTAGCGTGCATGCCTCTGTCCAAATAAAGGGATTTTGAAAATACAACTGCAGTAGATTTTATTCTTCTTGAACATTCCCTTGAAAATCCTACAGAACCTATCTTTATCTGTTCCAAGGCGACTCGAAGCTGTTGTGAATATCAACGGTTTTCCTACACCGTATTAACCATGGTAATGTGTTGTGTCCACTCCCTCATACATACAAAGAGCAACTGAATTACATGACGGGTTCAAGAGGGAGCGTTCCTGTTGCCACGTCCGGAATATTCTGATGTAAATCTTAGTACGGTTATACTGCGGATGCCAGGAACAGTGAAGTGGCAAGCTCCGTATGCAAGGTCGCGTAGGGCCTTGGCTTGCCACGTGTCACCTTCTCAAGGGTAAGCCGCGAGCAGCTCGATTCAGGGAAAACCTCCACCGCCAGTCACCTGGTGTGGGCAGCAGCATATCACTCCGTCAGCTATCTCGGACGTTAACAGTGCGGCAAATCACCCATCAATCAAGATTTGATCGACGACGGTTCAATCCCGTCTCCGGCCATCCAGATTTAGGTTTTCCGTGATTTCCCTAAATCGCTTCAGGCAAATGCCGAGATGGTTCCTGTGAAAGGGCACGGCCGATTTCCTTCCCCATCCTTTCTTCACCCGAGCTTGCGCTCCGTCTCTAATGACCTCGTTGTCGACGGGACGTTAAACACTAATCTCCTCCTCCTCCTCCCTCCAAGATTTGATCGTCTTGGCCTTGCTTCTTAACAGTTGTGGACAGCGATCATGGAAGTGGATTCCTTCCCTGCATGTATATGTACACACTACAACGGATGCATCACTAATTCAGTTCACTTTGTATTGTATGTTCACCGGGGACCCAGAAACAACGGAGAGGCTCCTTCCCTGCCGCAGCCGCAGTGGTCCACAACCCCACGACGACTACTGCACTCCCCTTCACCCCTCCACCGATCCACTCCGAACCCAGGGTTATTGCGCGGTTCGGCTCCCAGTGGACCCCCCCTCCCCTCCAGGGAACAGTCTCACACCAGACGAGTGTAGCCCCTGTGTTTGCGTGGTAGAGTAATGGTATTTGCTCAGAAATCGCCGACATATTGTAGCTGAGGCGGACTAAGGGGAACCAGCCCACATTCGCCGAGTCAGATCGAAAACAGCCTAAAAACCATCAACAGACTAGCTGGCTCACCGGACCTCTAAACAAGTCCGCCAGGCGGATTCCTGCCGGGTGAAACATCCCCTTAGAAAAATTAATGAATTACTGTGCTGATAAACCTCTACGTTATTTGATTTTCAAACAGCTGAGCAAAACTGTACTCAGACATTTCTCTCTTTACTTATTCTTATCATCACTAAACTGACACACAATATTTTTAGGGCAACGCAATCTGACTTTCAATAATCCCTACAAAAATGGGCCTGACTAACAATAACCTATACCTTTCATGAATCACTTATCTCACAAAAATCTTCGTTACTCGAACTACTGCAATACAGCGAGCGCCAATAAAAGATTGTAACTACTGAAGTCACTAACTACTGATGGGCATAGTTAGTAAATGAAAGATTTTGATTGAGATCAAACAATATATTTACCTTAATAGTGTTCAAAAGTCATTATATATATATATAGAGGCACCCACGTGCCTTGCTCATACTGTGGCATCAAGCAGTCAGGCCTGCAAGATGAGTGGTCTGCCAAGCGAGTGGATTCATTATTATTTATCGAGTAACATGAACTGTAGTACTCACACTTAAGTTACAAGTTATCCTCCTATATGATTAATACGCAACGGAAACACGCATCTGACTATCAGTAATTTACAGAACTCTGACTGTACACTACGCACTGGCAATACCACATTTTCTTTCTTTTTTATTTAACGGCTTTTGTCAACACGTGGCCACCGCACTGAATATGAATGGCGCACACATTATAAATTCGGGACATTATGGCAACATACAATTCGAAGGAAAAGTCCACCAATCTTTTTCTTTTCACTATCTTATTTATTCCGATAAATTCTCTAACCTAAACACACAAATTCTATAACCTACAACAATAACACACGAGAAATTCCGCCCAGTGGGCATGGATTTACATTGGTGAATCTCTATATTATGGTCTCGTAATTATTTAACGCTACAGTGCACCTTCTGGATAGCATGGTGGATCTTTTATTATTTCTCACACTTCGACTCTCACAATCATCATCACGAAACTATCCTCCAGACCGAGCAGTACAGAAGGAACAAGTATAACCCACTAATCTTTTGAAACTACCTTGCTACTCTCCCATGCAAACCACACATACCCAAATTACATGACATACACCACACTACAGTATGAAATACTACACAGAGAATAGTCACAACATTATCACTTTCAGCTTTCCCACTTCAATTAATATATATCCCAGTTTCACACGACACTGCCCCACTTCGTAATTCTACTTTCCTACTATGAACTCTGGAGATATATGCACGTCTTCCTGTGCAATGCAAGCCAAGTGGCGTTGCTGGATAGACGGCCGACTCACCTTGCTTCTCTCTCAGAGTTTGAATCTAGCGTCACACGGAATCATATCACGCAAAGTAATATTAAGAACATCACACACGCGAGTCCTCAACTGGTACCATGGACGAGTACTTCTCTTTATCCTGTGTCTCATACACAGTTTGAGACCCACACAGTACTCACCATGTGGAAGTACTCGTCTCTAATTTCAAGTCCTGCACACGCCATTTCTTAAATATTTCAACTTATGGTACACACGCTATTTCTTAAATATTTCAACTTATTGTACACACGCTAGTAATTCAGCTTAACTTAAGCACACGGAAGTATTTCAACCTATTGCTAGACGTGGTTTCATTGTGACCGTTGGTTACTTCCGGAGATTACTACAATCCCTTTAATATTACCTGCCTGACATTTAATTCTCCCCACAAAAGTTCCTGAAATAGAGAAATTAATATTTCAAACTACTCTTAAATATTCCACATGCATACCATGTCTCCACTCTTTTGTCATTACGGAGCACAACTAAAACAGGTCTTAACAGCACAAGATCCCGCGGCAGAGTGCTGAAACATGGCCGTTCTCGAGGTCCTCTCGCACCTCTGCTGAAGTGGGGGAGCACCTTGCTACTGTATTGGTCAGCCACATTTCAGGCGCTCAAAGCTCAGGTAAGTTTCATCTCTTTGGTCCCACCAAAGGTGGCCAAAGGATCGTCTCAAAGATGATGATATATTCACATTCACTATCTGCGGTTAGCAGACGACCATACATTCATTCATTTCACAGATCTCACCAAACTGGATGTAGCGATTTACTTTGTGGGAGTGCACATGTGATCAATTAAATAAATAAATTGTCATTCTTTCCCACACTGGTATCCGCCTTCGCTGTATTAATTGAAATTGAGTTATTCTACAAAAAAAATGTGTTGTTCTGACAAAAATAATGAAGTATGTTGTACCTATTTTCAATGTCGGGCGGTACTGTACCCTTTCAATATATATAATCAGTTCATGACATCCACTCTTACAAATTTACTCTTTCTGATGGACACACGTCCAGATCATCCGCTCTCAAAACTCCGCCATCTCACTCTCCACATCCACCACTGCTGGCGGCTCACCTCCAACTGCGCAACGCTGTGCGCTGTTCACATCCAACTGCCCAACAGTACAATAGCGAATATTTCCACAATGCCAACCAGCGACAGACTGCACACAGCACAGTCAGTGATTTTCATACAGAGCGCTACGGTGTGTTACCAACATAAAAACCTAAACAGCCTACTTACACGGGGACCAGGCGCTCCTTCCCACTCCGGAAAGCCGTGCGTTAGACCGCTCGGCTAACCAGGCAGGCCAGTTGATCCTTAGTGTGCTACGAATCGTTAGTGCTCTTTATATTTTTCTGAGCGTCCTTAAATGTATAAGTGAGGCCAAGTAGTTGCCCCGATATAAGTGAGGAATCGCCCAGTATAGTGAGACGCTCCTCTCAACTACACTTCCGGAAAAAATTAGTTCACCTCGAAGGACGACGTCGATTTTGATCCGATGACGGCATGTGGCACCTAGTGGATAGCAGATGTACTGATAATGGTTTCAACGTCGTCCGACATCAGATAGCGTAGTGGCATAGCTACCAGAGTGCCATGGGAGTCCACCCTTTAATAGGGAATGCCCACAGCCAGAAGGATCAGTGTGGTGTGGTCGTATGAAAAAAGCAGGCAACTATGCCACGGAGACGCACTCGTGCTTCCTTCAGCCAAGTGAGCTAGTTTGAAAGGGGTCAAATTGTGGCCTTCCGAGTGTTGTGTCAGTGTTCCAACGATGTTGGTATCGGTGGTCACGTGAACATTCCCACACCAGCTGACGAGGTTCTAGGAGTCCATACAGCACAGACGCCGCCAGCGTCGTCGTATTAGAAGGGCAGCAACGGCAGACTGTACAGCTACCACAGCGCAGATGATGGGGTTTGTGAGCCAGACGTGTCAACACGAACTGTTGCGAATCGATTATTGGCAGTGGAACCACAGGCATGCACACCTCCAGCCCGTCTTTCACTAACACCACAGCATCGAAGTGGACGGCTCGACTGGTGCTGTCAGAGGATCGCTTGGAAGATGGAAAGGTGTGCCGTGGTCTTCAGAGATGAAAGCAGATTCTGCCCGCACTTGGTGTTTCTGGGGAGGGGGGGTGGGGTAACCAGCCCTCGGTACGTGCAGAATGTTATTAGACCCGTTCTTTTGCTCTACGACCAGCACGATCTCCGGACTTGCGACTCGTCAGCCAACATCTCTTACAGAACTACGTGAACAGCTCGAGGAGACGTGGCATAACGTATCCAAGGACAGCATTCGCCATCTGTACGATCGACTGGATGCCAGTCAGCTCCTGCATTGCCGCCCGTGGAGGATACGCCACGTACTAACAAAGGAGTTTCAGCAGGGGTCAACAGCTATTTCCTGAGAACCGCTTGTACTATCTGTAAACGTAATAGTTTCATGTACTCCATATGCACTGTTGCACCAGTAACTCTTGAGGGAACTGAAAGCCTCCAAAGCGGCGTACTAATTTTTTTCGGGTGGTATATTCGAGTAACAATTTTCGAAACGTTTCAAAATTAATTAGCTTTCCTTAAATAGTACAATAGTTGCTTAGTTTATTTGAAAATAATTTGCTTCAAGAGATGTTTCTGGGCGTCACATTGCACTGAATAGCTTTAAAAATAAATAGTATCCTCTTACATGTGCGTGGAAGCGATTCGCAGGGTATAGATGTATATATACGAGGGTTGGAACTTTAATAGTGGCAACTATTTGTTTACAGCTCGTACAAAATAGATACGCGTTTCAAAGTTTTACTGACCTTCAAAGTAGTAAACAGCATTGTGTATAACCCGCAGCCAGCGATGTGGAAGCCATGGGATACTCTTAGCAGTGGCAGTTGTGTTGACATTCGAGCGGCCCGCTCTGTTGCCCGACGAATTTATAGCAGTTCTGAAGCGAATGCCGTGAAGTGTTTCCTTCAGTCTACAAATCGAGTTGAACTCACGAGGGCTTAAGTCAGGGGAGTGCAGTAGCTGGTATAGTACTTAACAGGCCCATCAGTCAAACAAATCAGTAACAGCTTGCACTCTACGTGGTTGAGCATTGTCCTGCAAAATGGTGGTCAGATCCTGCAGAAAGTGTCATCACTTCTGTCTCTAAGCTGGTCGTAGTTTGTGTTCCAAAAATGAACGGCACAGAGACAGAAGCGATGACACTTTCTGCAAAACCTGCACATCATTTTGCAGGACAATCCTCAAGCACATACTGTGCAAGCTGTTACTGATTTGTTTAACTGATGGGGCTTCTAAGTGCTATACCAGCTACTGCACTCCCCTGACGTAAGCCCTCGTGAGTTCAACGCGATTTGTAGACTGAAGGAAACAGTTCACGGCATTCGCTTCAGAACTGCTATAAATTCGTCGGACAATAGACCGCGCCGCTCGAACTGTCAACACAACTGCCACTGCTAACAGTATCCTACGACTTCCACATCGCTGGCTGCGGGTTATACACAATGCTGTTGACTACTTTGGAGGTCAATAAAACTGCGAAACACGTATCTATTTTCTACCAGCTGTAAATAAATAGTTGCCACTATTACAGTTCCAACCCTCGTAGAAACAGTATCATGTTCGTTACGGACAGAACGATGATCGTTCAAAGCTTGCAGTACCCAGATTCAATCTTTGTAAGAAGACAGTTGTTAAGGCAGGGCATAGCATCAGTACAGCGTCAAACAAACAAAATTTCCTCTCTTGCAAAGCTGCTGCTAGCGTCACGGGTAAGCACGCCGTGCAGGAAGTGGTAAGTGTGACACAAGTTTGCCGTGTGACCGTCGGAAAAGCCACTCTCCTGAATTTGCGTTGCCTTCTACTTCTTCCTTGACAACGAACTCGACTCCTTATTCTAATTACATAATTATCGAAAGATTTACTAGCTGACCAGTAGTGATCAGGAAAGTGGTATCATACTCTTGTATTTGTAGTGAGTGGATAAGAACTCTAACGAAAAAAAAAAAACACAACGAAGCAAAGAATATCCTAGAAGGCTCCTGCAACGGTGTTGGAACGTTCAGAAGATAATAAACAGTAATGCAAAAGTAAGAAGTTATAATCTACCTGAAGACTTCAGTAAAAGTCTACACAGCTGCGAATGATTATTTGCTTTATCCACAACCAGAGTCCTGTTCTTCAGTAAATGCTGAAAACAACCATCATTGGAATGCGACGTGACATATCAGCGATTCAGGTTCCGAGCGAGATGGCTCAGTGTTATGACACTGGTCTCGCAGTTGAGAGAAAAGTGGATCAGATACGTCCTGCTCCCTGATTTGGGTCTCCCGTAACTACACTCATCATACCAGGAGTACACCAAAATTGTTCCTTTGATGTAGCCACTACCAGTCCTTTGCTCGATCATCACAGTTAACGCTCCCTCTATTAGCATCCACGCAGTCGGTGAATTTGTATCTTTCGTGATATTCGGTTCGAAGCTGGGATTACGATTTGCGGTGATGTTTACGTAACTTATACCTCCAGGACGTTTAATAAATCATACCTTTATGTACGTTGTATTTCACAAGTTTTGGCTGATTGCTTATTTTTTAATTTACATGAAAGGTCGGATAATGCAACGTGTTCTCGGTAAATTACTCAGTACTGTGAAGACATTTGCCTGCAATTGGTCCAAAGTTTCACTTTTTTCTTGGTACATCTCTCCCTTTGCTCACGCTCATAGAAAAAATTGCTCGTTTTCAGATCCCGTTTCTGGCAGGCCATTCATTTGCCAGCGACTGTCAACATATCGCCAAACACTCTAAAATCTCATCTGGAAAATGAGCTGGTTGCTCTTAAGTTGTATATACAGGACATGTCTAATATTCCAGGCGGATTTCATCGGCCGCACAAAATCTCGCACATTTTCAGTTACTTCTCGTCATTCATTGTTCAATGATCGGCAGTGCAGAATGTCTTGATGCCGCATCAAACGACATCTACGCGGGTATTTATGTTCAAATATGCAATCCCCAATTACCGAATAATGTCATTTCTGTTTGTTTAAAGACCGTCAGATTTAAAAAGACCGCTTCGTCTACATCTACATCTACATCCATACTCCGCAAGCCACCTGACGGTGTGTGGTGGAGGGTACCCTGAGTACCTCTATCGGTTCTCCCTCCTATTCCAGTCTCGTATTGTACGTGGAAAGAAGGATTGTCGGTATGCTTCTGTGTGGGCTCTAATCTCTCTGATCTTATCCTCATGGTCTCTTCGCGAGATATACGTAGGAGGGAGCAATATAATGCTTGACTCTTCGGTGAAGGTATGTTCTCGAAACTTTAACAAAAGCCCGTACCGAGCTACTGAGCGTCTCTCCTGCAGAGTCTTCCACTGGAGTTTATCTATCATCTCCGTAACGCTTTCGCGATTACTAAATGATCCTGTAACGAAGCGCGCTGCTCTCCGTTGGATCTTCTCTATCTCTTCTATCAACCCTATCTGGTACGGATCCCACACTGCTGAGGTGTATTCAAGCATTGGGCGAACAAGCGTACTGTAACCTACTTCCTTTGTTTTCGGATTGCATTTCCTTAGGATTCATCCAATGAATCTCAGTCTGGCATCTGCTTTACCGACGATCAACTTTATATGATCATTCCATTTTAAATCACTCCTAATGCGTACTCCCAGATAATTTATGGAATTAACTGCTTCCAGTTGCTGACCTGCTATTTTGTAGCTCAATGATACGGGATCTATCTTTTTATGTATTCGCAGCACATTACACTTGTCTACATTGAGATTCAATTGCCATTCCCTGCACCATGCGTCAATTCGCTGCAGATCCTCCTGCATTTCAGTACAATTTCCCATTGTTACAACCTCTCGATACACCACAGCATCATCTGCAAAAAGCCTCAGTGAACTTCCGGTTTCATCTACCAGGCCATTTATGTACACTCCTGGAAATGGAAAAAAGAACACACTGACACCGGTGTGTCAGGCCCACCATACTTGCTCCGGACACTGCGAGAGGGCTGCACAAGCAATGATCACACGCACGGCACAGCGGACACACCAGGAACCGCGGTGTTGGCCGTCGAATGGCGCTAGCTGCGCAGCATTTGTGCACCGCCGCCGTCAGTGTCAGCCAGTTTGCCGTGGCATACGGAGCTCCATCGCAGTCTTTAACACTGGTAGCATGCCGCGACAGCGTGGACGTGAACCGTATGTGCAGTTGACGGACTTTGAGCGAGGGCGTATAGTGGGCATGCGGGAGGCCGGGTGGACGTACCGCCGAATTGCTCAACACGTGGGGCGTGAGGTCTCCACAGTACATCGATGTTGTCGCCAGTGGTCGGCGGAAGGTGCACGTGCCCGTCGACCTGGGACCGGACCGCAGCGACGCACGGATGCACGCCAAGACCGTAGGATCCTACGCAGTGCCGTAGGGAACCGCACCGCCACTTCCCAGCAAATTAGGGACACTGTTGCTCCTGAGGTATCGGCGAGGACCATTCGCAACCGTCTCCATGAAGCTAGGCTACGGTCCCGCACACCGTTTGGTCGTCTTCCGCAAACGCCCCGACATCGTGCAGCCCGCCTCCAATGGTGTCGCGACAGGCGTGAATGGAGGGACGAATGGAGACGTGTCGTCTTCAGCGATGAGAGTCGCTTCTGCCTTGGTGCCAATGATGGTCGTATGCGTGTTTGGCGCCGTGCAGGTGAGCGCCACAATCAGGACTGCATACGACCGAGGCACACAGGGCCAACACCCGGCATCATGGTGTGGGGAGCGATCTCCTACACTGGCCGTACACCACTGGTGATCGTCGAGGGGACACTGAATACTGCACAGTACATCCAAACCGTCATCGAACCCATCGTTCTACCATTCCTAGACCGGCAAGGGAACTTGCTGTTCCAACAGGACAATGCACGTCCGCATGTATCCCGCGCCACCCAACGTGCTCTAGAAGGTGTAAGTCAACTACCCTGGCCAGCAAGATCTCCGGATCTGTCCCCCATTGAGCGTGTTTGGGACTGGATGAAGCGTCGTCTCACGCGGTCTGCACGTCCAGCACGAACGCTGGTCCAATTGAGGCGCCAGATGGAAATGGCATGGCAAGCCGTTCCACAGGACTACATCCAGCATCTCTACGATCATCTCCATGGGAGAATAGCAGCCTGCATTGCTGCGAAAGGTGGATATACACTGTACTAGTGCCGACATTGTGCATGCTCTGTTGCCTGTGTCTATGTGCCTGTGGTTCTGTCAGTGTGATCATGTGATGTATCTGACCCCAGGAATGTGTCAATAAAGTTTCCCCTTCCTGGGACAATGAATTTACGGTGTTCTTATTTCAATTTCCAGGAGTGTATATTGTGAATAGCAACGGTCCTATGACACTCCCCTGCGGCGCACCTGAAATCACTCTTACTTCGGAAGACTTCTCTCCATTGAGAATGACAGGCTGCGTTCTATTATCTAGGAACTCCTCAATCCAATCACACAATTGGTCTGATAGTCCATATGCTCTTACTTTGTTCATTAAACGACTGTGGGGAACTGTATCGAACGCCTTGCGGAAGTCAAGAAACACGGCATCTACCTGTGAACCCGTGTCTATGGCCCTCTGAGTCTCGTGGACGAATAGCGCGAGCTGGGTTTCACACGACCGTCTTTTTCGAAACCCATGCTGATTCCTACAGAGTAGATTTCTAGTCTCCAGAAAAGTCATTATACTCGAACATAATAGGTGTTCCAAAATTCTACAACTGATCGACGTTAGAGATATAGGTCTATAGTTCTGCACATCTGTTCGACGTCCCTTCTTGAAAACGGGGATGACCTGTGCCCTTTTCTAATCCTTTGGAACGCTACGCTCTTCTAGAGACCTACGGTACACTGCTGCAAGAAGGGGGGCAAGTTCCTTCGCGTACTCTGTGTAAAATCGAACTGGTATCCCATCAGGTCCAGCGACCTTTCCTCTTTTGAGCGATTTTAATTGTCATCTCGTCATTTCGGCGCACCTGTTCACACGAAAGTACCTTTTACACCCAACATTCTCAACTATTTGTCCCTTGCATTCTGTTGTCTGTGTCCTCCTCTACAGTGTTTCCCTTCAGAATTCCGTCCAGTGCCATGGAAGCCGTGTACCAACACACATCCTATCATCCTCTCCCGTCTTTTAGTGAGTGTTTTCCGCATACCTTTCCTAGACGATTCTGCGAAGAAGCTCCTTGTCTCTTATCAGTCCACTCTGCAACACCACGTATCAGTAGCTGCGATTCTCCACTTTTCCGTTTCACTTACTATCCATGACTTCCATGCTGTGGAATCAACAATCATTATTTTAAACAGAGGTTTACCTTCAGAGTGGTTCAGGCTGCCAAACATGTCAGACCGCTTTCGAGATATTGTTGACGAACAGACATCTCCGTAAAAAATGGGGACCGAGCAGGGTGGCGCAGTGGTTAACACAGGAGACTCACATTCGGGAGGATAACGGATCAAACCCGCGTCCAGCCGTCCTGATTTAGGCTTAACGTCATTTCCTAAATCACTTAAAACAAATGCCGGGATTGTTCCTTCGAAATGGTACGAACGCTTTCCTTCTATATCCTTCCCTAATTCGAGCTTGTGCTCCGTCCCTAATGACCTCGTTGTCGACTGGACTTCATCCTCATCCTCCTCTAAAAAGGGCGGTCACAGAAGTTGGACAGACAAATATAGGTGGAAGGAAGGTAACTCCTTAGATAATAGGAGAAATACCTCCGCTGAGCAGCGAAAGAAGAATGTACACAAATGCTCAAGGAATAATGCAAAATAAATCACTTCCGAATGAAATGAATAGGAAGTGCTGGAAAGCTATGGCGGAAAGGCTGCTGGGAAAATTTGAAGAAACGGCAGAAAAGTCAAAACAACATTCGATAGAATTAAAAGCAAAGGAGACAAGTTTAAGGATGGGAAGAGTACAATGAAACTTCCATGAGGAGCCGGACTTGTCTGATGGCGTCTTACAAGAAATGGGAGTCGATAAGAACGACACAGGTGATCCAGCAGCAAAATCAGCTGTTAACAGAACTTGATCAGACTTGCTAGCAAGTAAGGCAGAATGCATAGACGACATTTGGAACTTCTGAAGTCTTTTGGGGGATTTGGCAACCAAACGACTATTGAAGTTGCTGTGTAGAATCTATGGAGATATATCATCAAACTATTGGGAAAAATTGTACACAATCTCGAAGATAACAAGGCCGCATAAATGTGGAAACTGCAGTAGAAACAGCTAAGATTATGCACGCCAATTGCTGATTAGAATAACGCACAGAAGAATTGAAAAGAAAATTGAGGATCTCTTAGATAACGTGCAGTTTGTCTTTGGGAAAGGTAAAGGAACCAGAGTGGTGGTTCTGACGTTGCGCTTGATAATCGAAGCGAGACTTGAAAAAAATCAAGACACTTTCATAGAATTTGTCGACCTATAAAAAGCGTTCGACAACGTAAAATTGTGCAGGATGTTCGAAACTCTCAGAAAAAAGTTGTATTCTGTAGGGAAATGTAGGTATTATACAATAGGTATAAGAACCACAAAGGACTAACAAGCACGGAAGACCAAGAACGAAGTCCTCAAATTAGAAATGGTGGAAGACAAGGACGCAGCGTTTCTCCCCTTCTATTCAGTCCACATATCGCAAAAGCAACGACGCAAATAAAAGGTTGGTTAAGGAGTGGAATTAAAATTCGAGGTGAAACAATATGAATAGTAAGATTCGCTGATGAAATTGCTATCCTTAATGAAGGTGAAAAAGAATTACGGGACCTGTTGAATGGAATGGACAGTCTAATGAAGACAGTACATGGACTGAGAGTAAACTCAAGGAAGATGAAAGTGATAAGAAGTAGCAGAATTGAGAATAGAACGGAAATTAAAACAGGCAATCACAAAGTAGACGAAGTTAAGAAATTATTCTATCTGGAAGTAAAATAAGCCATAACGCACTTAAAAAGCGGAGTAGCATCAGAGAAAAGGGAATTTATGACCAAGGGAAGTCTACTAGTCTCAGACACAGCCATTAATTTGAGGAAGAAATAACTGAGAATGTGCATTTGAAGCACAGCATTACATGGCAGTGAATCGTGTACTGAGGGAAAACCGGAACAGAACAGAATCGGAACATTTGAGATGTGGTGCGACAAAAGAATGTTGAACATTACGAAGACTGATAAGGTAAGGAATGACGAAGTTCCCCAGCGACTCTGCTAGGAAAGAAACACATGGGAAAAATTGACAAGAAGGGCAGGATGATAAGACATCCATTAAGACATTAGGGAAAAACTTCCATGGTACTAGAGGGAGGTGTAGAGGGTAAAAGCCGTAGAGGAAGACAGAGATGGGAATGCATCCAGCAAATAACTGAGGAGGTACGTTGGAGATGCTACAGTGAGTGAAAATGTTGGCATAGGAGAGGAATTCGTTGCGGCCGGGATGAAACGAGTCGGCCGAGTGATGACTTAAAAAACTTTGCCGGCTGTTTTCAGTTGCCGACTGATGTGGTTGTCGATAGAAGACTTCTCTTGTAGCTAGCTTAGTTGCTCCTTTATTACACAACGTACGTAGAGATAGCAATACCACAGCATCGAAAGGAGTTTTACGCCCTCCGTTACAACAGGTGTAATTCAATTAGAACTACGTGCCACGATTCATGTTGAGAGTATGACGCTGCGCCTCCAACAGCTCAAAGCATTAGACAATGGTATCAGCAGTGAGAAGATACTCTTTTCTCGTGGAAGAGGAAATAATCCGCTGGTCACTCCTGCGTACTCGTACAAGGCTTAGAGTGCAGTAAACAGTTTTGCACCTCATCTGCAGTACACTCACAGTGCCAACTGAGAGTTAGCCATTACTAGTTTGTCTGTTTGGCGCGCTTTGCGTAGGCTTTTGTGCTTCAAAGCATACGCGATTCAGTTGCTACATTTTGTGTCGTCGTTGATACTGCAGTCTTCTACAAGGGGAAGGAAGGGAGAGGAAGCTGTTTGGTGACCAGTATTCTCTCTCTGCAACACAGCTGCACACATGTAGTAACAGGGTTCTTTATTCATAATAACAAGAAGCTACTTATCTTAAGCTAGTTGCTGTGGTACAAGCTCTTCCGTAATAGTCCACGTCAGCCTCACTGCAGGTGAAGTATAAGTCCCGCTGTAAACACCACACACTCTTAGCCGGTGACGTGAACTGACTGACGCCAACTAGAATAGTAACTGAGCTGACTGTGACTGCGACTGACTCTGTCAGACCAGTCGCAGACTGTCTGGGGCTGACTGGACCCTCCGGTCCGTGGTAGGGATCTAAAAACCGGAGGTCGAGAGGGCGTTGGCGGGACATTGCTTGTGAGTCTGTCTTTGGCCTTTCTCCTGATAGGCGGGCTTGATCCAGGGCCCGTTATTGATCTTCTTGCGACCTCTTTGCCGAACGGTGTGCTGGCGACAGCCTACGCCAGCACACTACAAGCCTTTCATAACGCTAGCAGACCGCAGCTCGTGGTCGTGCGGTAGCGTTCTCGCTTCTCGCTTCCCGCGCCCGGGTTCCCGGGTTCGATTCCCGGCGGGGTCAGGGATTTTCTCTGCCTCGTGATGGCTGGGTGTTGTGTGATGTCCTTAGGTTAGTTAGGTTTAAGTAGTTCTAAGTTCTAGGGGACTGATGACCATAGACGTTAAGTCCCATAGTGCTCAGAGCCCATAACGCTAACAAACAAAAATGTGTAGAATTTTGTGAATTCATTCTGGGCATGCAGATGGAAGGTAACAACTTGGAGTCCCTTTCAGTGTTCACTGCTGAGACTATGTTCAACGTAAGTGTAAACATGAACCGCTACTTCATGAAATGTAAGGAACGTGTCAGCCACAAATCTTAATCAAGGACGAGGGAGAGTCGCTAAAGCTTCACGTGTTTTCCGTCGTTTTGTGAAATACGATTTGTATTCCACTTTTTGCAATAAACACGTTTGCGCTGGTCACATTATGTTGGAGATCTGTCTTTTTCAACAGTTGCAACAATATGCCAATAATTTAATTTTCGGCAGGTTGAAGCTCCACAGCAGTGGCACCTGCACATAAGAGCATTTCTTATCAATGAACTGCCTCAGTGATGGCCAGTCTTAAGAGGCTAACAGTTATCACTTGCAACTTTCGCTCCCAAGATAGCCTGATCTCAGGGGATATTTTATTGTGGGCACTTGTGAAAGATCCTACCCGTCTGTGTCTCCCTCCAACTTGGGTGATCGACGCCACGCACCAGTGAAAGCAGAATCTCTAGGCATTCTCGCAAAAGTGTGGGACCCATTACGCTATCGTCTAGATCTTCTTTGTACGTCCAGTCGAGGGCACATTTAATATTTGTGAGAGGTAAATAAAAATTTGATCGTATCGTAACTTTAAAAGATACAAGGATTTATTGTATGTATGTAAAAGATAAACTTTTGTAAAATCATTAGGTTATTTCGAAAATAAAACTTGTTAGTTCTGGACTAAGTTAAAATTCACCTCAAGTTTCTATCTTTATTCGTATAGAAGATGTAGGCTTGTGAAATCAGTTGAGTCTTTCTCGAAACACTCGGCATACTAAGAGAATTTATTACATTGTCATCAGGTTTTAACTATGCACTGTAATAACATTTCACTTTTGCGTGCATGAAATGGTAACTTGTCATTAGGAAGAAAAAGAACATTAACGATAATTGGAAAGTTGAAGTAGGTTTGCTAATGATGTAATAACATACTATAGCACTGAATCACGTAGTAACCCAGCATCGTAATAAATGTGGTAATCACTCACACAACCATAGATGCAAAGTATTCTAATACTCATGAACTGAGCAACTTTGATACTAATACATATGAAACTGTGTTGCTAACAAATCTTTTAGTTTACTGCAATGTCAGAAGAGTGAGTTGTAAACTAACTTCATATTTTAGTGCCCAACTTAACAACGAATATAACTTCATGATGATGGATTGTAAAATAGTCAATAAAAGAAGCAAGTTCTCTACTCCCTATTTAATTCTCAAATTGCAGAACGTAAACGATAAGAGTCATTGAGAAACTAAACTTTACACAAAATGAAGCACATAGCAGGATTGTTACCTTGGACGCCGCGACTCAGTGGCAGATGAACAATTTCCATATTTTGCATTATTCCTTGTGTCACAGTGTGAGAATTATTTCATAGTGGCCAACCATTCTTATGAAGTCTGAATACATACGGTAGACATCTTATAAATACAATATTTTACAATTTTCGTTTGCTTGAACATCACCAACGCACACAGCTGTTCTCAAAGCACACGACGACGACCACCCACAGAGAACAAAAATTACATATTGGCGGCGAAAAATTTCAGAGCAAAGAAGCTCGTGTGAACTAACATGGTATGTTCAGTTAAATCAAATAAAATCCTTTAAAAAACGTCCCATTGGTTCTGAGATAAGTGCAAAAGTGTTCACATAAAATGTACATGGTTTTAAAAGACAATGAAACAGGCCGTATATGGCTGGTGCCATTCGGCGAATGATAAAGTGCACGAAACAGGAAACATCGATACGTGGCGTACCTGCGTGGAGACATAATGTGCGTAGCAAACAGATAAAGTGTGAACTGTCACTCACCACGTTATATCGAAAAGGGACTGAGAAAATTTTTAGGGAGAAAAATGGAGGAAGAAGGGAGATACGGAGGAGGACGTTAAACTTTAAAAATGAATATAACAGTAAAAGAGAGGATAAATAGAAAGAGAGAAATATTTTGCTAGAAAAAGAGAGATTTGATGAGAATTAATGACAGTTACAGGCCACCAGCGAACTGTAACTGTCGACTCGTAAGTTGCAGCTGTTCATTTAACATGTTACCATCCCCATTGAGTGTGTATATAAAAACTTCCAGTTCTTCCCAAAATCTAATTTGCACCTTTTAACCTCCTTACAAAAAAATTACTGTTTCACTTATTAGAATTATTGGTAATGAGTAACTGTTCAGCGAATGTGGAGTGGTGCACATTGCCAACCATCTTAGCTAGGAAATATTCTCTGAACGTTACTTCGTCGGACTGTCAGTTTGATCTACGTAGTAAAAAGGTCAGTTGCCACAAATCATTTTATAAACACGTGCATTAGAACAGGAATTATTGACGACATTGTTAATTGTATGCACGTTGTTTTTTTTAAAAAGCTGTTTTTAGCGGAAAAGACATCACATTTGTATTTATTCGGTAATAAGTGTGTCCTTTTACAGGATACACTTCCCAGGAAAGAAATAGAAATTCGTTTACTATTTTCCGCTTTGTTGACGTCAGGTGTATTTCTGCGTAACATGGAGCATTTTTAGGGGTTTTCTTGTAATTTTCGTTTAATATACTTTTATCTGGTGGCTTTATGCATCCTTTACACCTTTATAATTCTTTTTATCTATAATATATAAAAAATTCCCTCAACAGGTCCATGTACAACTGAAGACAATTTTACAATTGTTGAAGCCATTGTCAAGTAACCTGCAATGGGTTGGCTGGTTTTCTCCAATCACTCATGTAGATTCACCGTTGCTGAACAGCAGATATGTTCAAAATTTCAAGTACAAGGATGAAAATAATGCTGTACCTTTGTGTTTTGACAGTGTCTGTTTTTAAAGATATGAGAGGGTATCTAAAAAAAACCAGAATTATTTCTTAAAAGCTATATATTTTCAAATTGTTTACAAACCAGCCTTATCCCCTTCAAAATACTCTCCAATACAACTAATACATTTGCTGCACCGGCGATTCCATTGATCGAAACATTTTTTTGTGGTCATCTTTAGAAATGTCTGACACTTCCTCCCTCGTTTTCTTCTTGAGTTCTCCAGTATTGTCAAATCCGTGTCCTTTCATGCCCCGCTTCATGGCAAAAACTGTCTAACATAGATGGCTGTGTATGGAGGTGCGTTGTGCTGGAAGAACCAGTCTCCTGTCTGCCACAAATCGAGTCTTTTATGACGAACACTGCTGTGCAATCTTCTTATAACTTCCAAATAAAAGGATTGATTGAAGGTCTGACCTCGGGGAACAAATTCTGAGTGAACTATACCCTTGGCATCAAAAAAGCAAATCAACAATGTTTTGATATGTGTTTGACTTGACGACATTTTTTTGGACTGGGTGACGATAACGTCTTTGAAATGTGGTAGGCAACTGGTGCTGATTGGAAAGGTATTGAGCCATAATGAATTGCTTAACGTTTCTAACAACATTAATGAATTTTTTTAAAAGTAAAAATCCAAGAATAACATTAACAAATTGCCTCCAGAACTGGAAACACAACTGATAGCAAACACCTCAAAACGGCAACAGTATGAAATCACTTCCTTTTAGTAAAGAATATTAAATGAAGTAAAAATACATTTACATTACAAACAGCAAAACGTACGATCAAATGAATACGTCACGAATATCAACCACCGGCTATTGCTAGTAATTATCAAAACACCATTGCCTTCGAAGTAGCCAAAATGACTGACAAATGTGGTTCAGATTTATGATGATAGAGGCGGTGGCAGAAGCAACGCCAGTAGCTATAATTTCTGCTTCTTTACTAACATAGGATGGCGGTTGTCGCTACCATAGTACTAGAAAGCTCCATTAAAAATTTCAATCATGGTACACAAGCATCTTTAACTAGACCACAGTTAACAAGAGATACAATCACTGTCCTGTAACACAGAGAGAGACAACTCGTTAATAATTTATTAAAAATTAAACACACTACAAATGCAGAAAAGTACGAATGATGTTATGCAGGAAACTTTGACTTGACTACTGAGGCATTATTTTTTTTTTTTTTTACATTCAAACAATGTAGAAAACAGCTGGAGCTCGTGATAATAGCCAACAGATAAATATAGACATGTCTCAGAAATGAGGAAGCTAGATTGAACAATTTTCGCTGACTATAAAGTACAATTCGTAAATCACAAGAATTACATCGGCATTCCATAAAATAGTTCAAATGGCTCTGAGCACTATGGGACTTAACATCTGAGGTCATCAGTCCCCTAGACCTTAGAACTACTTAAACCTAACCTAAGGACATCACACACATCCATGCCCGAGACAGGACTGAACCTGCTACCGTAGCGGTCGCGCGGTTCCAGACTGAAGCCCCTCGAACCGCTCGTCCACATCGGCCGGCGGCATTCTATACCCTTAGATTCCAAAATCAGTTGGAATAGTGACAGCCACAAGCCCAAACACATTGAAAGAATTGAGCCCAAGTAGTACCAGGCAAAACCTTCGTGAGTAACACATACAGGGTGGTCCATTGATCGTGACCGGGCCAGATATCTCACGACATAAGCGTGAAACGAAAAAACTACAAAGAACGAAACTTGTCTACCTTGAAGAGGGAAACCAGATGGCGCTATGGTTGGTCCGTTAGATGGTGCTGCCATAAGTCAAACGGATATCAACTACTTTTTTTTTTTTTTTTAATAGGAACCCCGTTTTGTATTACATATTCGTGTAGTACGTAAAGAAATATGAATGTTTTAGTCGGACCACTGTTTTCTCTGTGATAGATGGCGCTGCCATTCGGGTTTTTTCTTTTTTTGGGGGGGGGGGTGGGGGGTGGGCTACCCCTCGTATGTTACTGTCTTGGCTTAGCGTTCTCATTGCAAATTCCACCTGCCAGGTACCCCGAGTGCTGAGCAGCGCTCTGTTAGACTCCACTAGCGGACAGCTACGGTTCCGACCGTTAGAGAGAACGCGGTTCTTCCCCGCGCTGCGGGGCATTAGCAGCCGGGATTCCTCGAGCCGTTCCACAAAAACAGGACACGCGCGCCTGAGTCAGCCGCGCGGCTTTTAGACAGACGGACGGGAGACACCATCGGACCCACGATAAAACGGCGGGAAGCCTCAGCCCACGACACTGTCGCTTATCTCGCCCTCTCACTCCGTCCTACCACAACAAAACAATGCGAGCTGTTACCGCAGAGAGCAGGGAAATCCCACAGCGAAAATAAAGCTGCGGGATCCACTACTGTACTTGATAACAGCGCGAAGATATTCGCCTCCTCCGCCGAGTGTTCTTTTCGGGAGATAACATTATTCCCATTCACCCTGAAGTCCCTCGGCTATCTGATCTCTCGAGTCAGATATGTTCTCCTGTATCTACGTACGTATTGACTCCCACTGGTCGGACGAAAACTTTAATGAATGAAGATATGTGTGCAACTGTACAGAGGGGCCCAAAAAAATGTATCCACTGTTTAAAAGTCCATAACTTGCAAACTAATTGACGGAGTTGTCTCATTTTTGGTGAAAGTGTAGCTTAAAGTCCAACTTAATGATATCACTGTAGGTATTTGAAATGGTCACCATCAACATCCACACACAAACGATGTCGCCGAACTGCAGCACGAGCTACTGACTGCAACGTGTTCAGTTGGATATTTGCACATTATGATGGATTCTCCAAGTTCATCCAGTGTGCGTGGCTTTTGTCGATAAACGACGTTCTTTAGTGTTTTGAAGACAGCAAAGTGGAAGTGCTACATCCCACGGTTGCTACACGCAATGAACGAGGACGACCCAGATCGCAGAATGGAGTACTGCGAGTGGTTTACTAACATGGCGCGCAACGATGAAGAGTTTGCAGAGACGATTGTGTGGTCTGATGAGGCATAGTTCAAACTCAGTTGTACAGTAAATCGCCACAATTGCATCTACTGGGCCGCCGAAAATCCGAACGTCCATGTAGACAAAGCCGTGAATTTGCCAGGAGTAAATGTGTGGTGTGGTTTGTCTTACCGGGGCTTGATTGGGCCATTCTTCTATGAGGCACAGTTACCGGTGAGGTGTACCTTCAGAAACTTCAGAGATCCATTTTACCTGCCATCCGAGACTTGTGTGGAGACGGAAGAGTTTACTTTCAACAAGATGGTGCTCCAGCCCACTACCAAAATCGTGTTAGGGCGTATCTCGACGAAAATCTACCAGGACGATGGATAGGCCGTAGAGGTGCTGTAGAGTATCCACCACGTTCCCCAGACCTAACTCCTCTGGAATTTTACCTGTGGGGAACACTAAAGGACGTCGTTTATCGACAAAAGCCACGCACATTGGATGAACTTCGAGAATCCATCGTACATTCATGAGCAAATACCCAACTAAACACGTTGCAGTTAGTACATCGTGCTGCAGTTCGGCGGCATCGTTTGTGTGTGGTTGTTAATGGTGACCATTTGGAACACCTACAGTGATATCTTTAAGTTGGACTTTGAGTTACACTTTCACTAAAAATGAGACAACTCCGTCAATTAGTTTGCAAGTTATGGACTTTTAAACAGTGAATACATTTCTTTTTTGGACCCCTCTGTATTTCGGTATATGCACTGTCAGAGTACGTTCGATGTTGTTCTAAGGGAAACATATGCTTTGTGTCAACCTATCGTCAGGATAATTGATTACTTCTGTCATTGTGGACTCGCTCACGCCGATTCTAGAATACACATACTCTATTATGAACACAGACTTTATTGTTTTCAGGTTTTTGTGCCTATTTTCGTAATATTCGTGTGTCTGCCTTTCCCATAAACGAGAAATAGATATAAAGTTAATTGCCAACTCGTAAAATAAATTTAAGTAATTGATTACGGTGCTGTCACTGCGAAAGGTTGAACGCAGGGGAAACTACAGCCGTAATTTTTCCCGACGGCATCCAAATCTACTGTGTGGTTAAATGATGATGGCATCCTCTTCGTTAAAATATTCCGCAGGTAAAATAGCCCCCCATCCGGATCTCTGGGCGGGACTTCTCAAGAGGGAGAAACAAAACTGGCGTTTTACAAAGCGGAGCGTGGAATCTTAAATGCCTTAATCGTGCAGTTAAGTTAGAAAACTAAAAAAGGGAATTAGTGAAGTTCTGTTGCAGAAGGAACTAGACGTCTGGTCAGGTGAATACAGTCTTATAAATACAAAATCAGATAGAGGCAATGCAGGGGTTGGTTTAATAATGCGTAAGAAAGTAGGATTGCGGGTAAACTACTATACACAGCGCAGTAAACCCATTATGGTGGCGGAGATGGACACAAAGCCAAAACCCACCACAGTAGAGCAACTTTAAATGCCAACTAGCTCCGCAGATGATGACACTGAAGAAATGTATGACGAGACAAAAGAAATTTTCAGTTACTTAAGGGAGACAAAAATTTAATTGCGAGGGGGGACTAGAATCCGATAATAGGAAAAGGAGAAGGAAAAATTGTAGGTGAATTTGGCATGGGAGAAAGGAATGGAAGAGGAAGCCATCTGTAGAATTTTGCAAAGAGCGAGATTTAATCATCGCTAACACTTGCTAGCAGAATCATGAAAGAAGTTTGTATACATCGAAGACTCGTGGAGACGCCACAAGGTGTCACATTGATTATACCATGGTAAGACAGATTTAAATACCATATTTTAAATTGTAAGAAATTTCCAGGGACAGATGTGGAGTCTGACCACAGTTCATTGGTGATGAACTGTAAATTAAAACAAAAGAAATCGCAATAATGGATGGAATCATGGAGATGGGACCTGGATAAGCTGAAAGAACCAGAGGTTGTTGAGAGTTTCAGAGTTACCATTATGCAACGAATGACTAGACACCAGAGAAAATGTTTAGTAGGAATTAAAGTTCAAGGAGAAGGAATAAAAACTTTGTCGATGACATTGTAATTCTGTGGGTGACGGGAAAGACTTGGAAGAGCAGTTGACGAGTTGGATTGTGTCTTGAAAGGAAGATAAAGGATGAACGTCAACAAAAGTAAAAGAAGAATAGTGGAATGTAGTCGAATTAGGTAATGCTGAGGAAGTTAGATCAGGAAACGAGACATTTAAAGTAGTAAATGAGTTTTGCTATTTAGGCAGCGAAATAAGTGTTGACGGTCGAAGTAGAGAGGATATAAAATGCAAAAAAACGCAATGGCAAAAAAACCGTTTCTGAAGAAAAGAAATTTGTTAACAGCGAATATAGATTTAAGTGTTAGGAAATCTTTTCTGAAAGTGTACGAAGGGCAGTCATGAACAGAAGTGAAAGATGGATGACAAACAATTTAGACGAGAAGAGGGTAGCAGCTTTTGAAATGTCGTGCTACTCAAGAATGCTGAAGATTAGATGGGTAGCTCACCTAACTAATCAGGAGGTACTGAATAGAATTGGGGAGAAGAGGAATTTATGGCGTAACCTGACTAGAAGAAGGGACTGGTTGATAGGATACACTCCGAGACATCAACGGAGGGACGTGTGGGCGGTAAAAATTGTAGAGGAAGACCAGGAGATGAATACAGAAAGCAGATTCAGAAGGCTATAGGTTGCAGTAGTTATTCGGAGATAAAGAGGCTTGCACGGGTTAAAGTAGCCTGGAGAGCTGCATCAAGCCAGTTCTCGAACTGAAGACCACAATAACAACTAAATTTTTGTTTTTTTCGCGGGTACATGTCTGCAGTCCTGGAGTACATTGAAAACCCCATGCCACGGTTCTGAAGCATTCCCTCGCCGCTAGAGCAGAAAAAAATCATTTTCTACCGATCAAAAGCTTCCAGTTGCCATTTCACTTATGCTGTCTTTTAAGTCTCTGTCCCATCTGTCCGCTGGTCATTCTATTGGTCTTTTTTGGTGAACTGGGCTCCAGTCTGGTACTTGTGAACACCTGCCATCCTTCCTCAAAGCGACGAGACCAGCTCAGTGCCATTTGAAGTTATTCACTCTTTCCATTACGTCACTGACTTGTTGTCTACATGATATCAACTGCTTTGTGGAGTATCGTGCCGTAATTCGTTTTCAGCATTAGAAGGGGAACAACACTGCAACAATTCATGCTGAGTTGGTTATAGCGTACAACAATGCACCATCATACTTCACAACGAGTAGGTGGCACACGTGCTTTCTGTGCAGTCTAAGAAGTCTGAATGAGAGAAAAAACGGGGAACGGAAGAGGAACGGTGGCACTAGTACTCCAACACGTGTCTCACAGCCAAGGTGATAGAGTGCAAATTGTAATACAGTCATTGATCAATTTACAACATAATTCACGACATTTTGAACATGATAAAGGCTCCAGCCCGCAGGGTTCAGCAAGCGCTCTCTCATTCAACAAAACCGCCGAAATCACACAACAACTGAAACGACACTGCCGTGTCAGGCCGATCCAGTTGACTTCCTTATCCGCTTCATCATCAAAGACGAGGGCTTGGTGTGCCACTATTACACCTAGGGGAAGGACAAAGCGAGCAATGGAAACCATCAAAAAAGGCGACAACCCAACCATCACCGGGCAGGGTGATGCAGATTGATTTTTTTGTGACAGCCATGTTTGGAGCAAACAGGTGACGCCCACGACGATCAAACCGTCACAGTGGCACACTAGCGAAATCTAGTGACGAAGTTACCTGCACAGAACACTGCCACACGTGCTGCTTCTTCTGCCTCATCCGCGAATTCTCCTGATACGGCACTCGGCATCTGCCTCCTCTTTTCACAGAGGAAGAAACCGTACGTGGTAGACATTTCCAAAATGATGAAGAGATGGTGCTCGAAGGGATACGTTTTGTAAAAAGCCAAAATGCAGACTTCCATAACCAAGCTCTCCATTACACTGAGGTGACAATACCAACTACAGGGTTATTACAAATGATTGAAGCGATTTCACAGCTCTACAATAACTTTATTATTTGAGATATTTTCACAATGCTTTACACACACATACAAAAACTCAAAAAGTTTTTTTAGGCATTCACAAAATTTCGATATGTGCCCCTTTAGTGATTCGGTAGACATCAAGCCGATAATCAAGTTCCTCCCACACTCGGCGCAGCATGTCCCCATCAATGAGTTCGAAAGCATCGTTGATGCGAGCTCGCAGTTCTGGCACGTTTCTTGGTAGAGGAGGTTTAAACACTGAATCTTTCACATAACCCCACAGAAAGAAATCGCATGGGGTTAAGTCGGGAGAGCGTGGAGGCCATGACACGAATTGCTGATAATGATCTCCACCACGACCGATCCATCGGTTTTCCAATCTCCTGTTTAAGAAATGCCGAACAACATGATGGAAGTGCGGTGGAGCACCATCCTGTTGAAAGATGAAGTCGGCGGTGTCGGTCTCCAGTTGTGGCATGAGCCAATTTTCCAGCATGTCCAGATACACGTGTCCTGTAACGTTTTTGTCGCAGAAGAAAAAGGGGCCGTAAACTTTAAACCGTGAGATTGTACAAAACACGTTAACTTTTGGTGAATTGCGAATTTTCTGCACGAATGCGTGTGGATTCTCTACCGCCCAGATTCGCACATTGTGTCTGTTCACTTCACCATTAAGAAAAAATGTTGCTTCATCACTGAAAACAAGTTTCGCACTGAACGCATCCTCTTCCATGAGCTGTTGCAACCGCGCCGAAAATTCAAAGCGTTTGACTTTTGTCACCGGGTGTCAGGCCTTGTAGCAATAGTAAACGGTAAGGCTTCTGCTTTAGCCTTTTCTGTAAGATTTTCCAAACCGTCGGCTGTGGTACGTTTAGCTCCCTGCTGGCTTTATTCGTCGACTTCCGCGGGCTACACGTGAAACCTGCCCGCACGCGTTCAACCGTTTCTTCGCTCACTGCAGGCCGACCCGTTGATTTCCCCTTACAGAAGCATCCAGAAGCTTTAAACTGCGCATACCATCGCCGAATGGAGTAAGCAGTTGGTGGATCTTTGTTGAACTTCGTCCTGAAGTGTCGTTGCACTGTTATGACTGACTGATGTGAGTGCATTTCAAGCACGGCATACGCTTTCTCGGCTCCTGTCGCCATTTTGTCTCACTGCGCTCTCGAGCGCTCTGGCGGCATAAACCTAAAGTGCGGCTTCAGCCGAACAAAACTTTGAGTTTTTCTACGTATCTGTAGTGTGTCGTGACCATATGTCAATGAATGGAGCTACAGTGAATTTGTGAAATCGCTTCAATCATTTGTAATAGCCCTGTAATATCGCGTAGGACCTCCGTTTTTCGGGCATACTGCAGAAACTGAACGTGGCACGGACTCAAGTCGTTGGAAGTCTCCTGTAGAATTGTTGAGCCGGAGCCGAGCTGCCTCTATAGCTGTCCACAATTGCGAATGTGTTGCCGGTGCAGGAGTATGTGCAATAAGTGTCCTCTCGATTAAGCTCCGTAAGTGTTCGATGGGATTCACGTTCGGCCAACCGGGTGGACAATTCATTCGCTCGAACTTTCCAAAACATTCTTCATACCAGTCGTGCACAAGTGTGGCCAGATGACATAGCGCGCTGCCATCCACAGAAATTCCGTTGTTGTTTGGGAACATGAAACCCATGAACAGCTGCAGACGTCCTGCAAGTAGCCGAACATAACCCTTTCCAGCAATTGGCGGTTCAATTCCGTGTAAACACAGTCCACACCATTATGCAACCATCATCAGGTGCATGGCTCCGTGACGTCTGCGCCGCACTCGAACTTACCGTTAACTCCTACCAACTGAAACTCATCTGACTCATCTGACCAGGCCACCGTTTTCTAGTCGTCTAGGTTCCAACCGATATGGGCACCGCTAGGAGAGGCGCAGCAAGCGATGTCGCCCTGTTAGTAAAAGCACCCGTGTCGGGCAAGAAAAAAAAAACTGTGTTCTTCGCTGTGGCCAGGTTAGCGCTTAAAGACTTTTCGGCTGACCTTGTATAGACTGAGAGAAGCGGCAGATTTATAGCAGTTTATGGCTAAAAGTCGACAAGAATTTCTAGTCCCGACACTCTGTGGAACTTGTAATTTAACGGGAAACAACGCAGCGTGTGACAGAGTTGCTATATGAACGGTTGGTGTCTGTTCTTTCGGACATGACCAAAAGAACTTTCATATAATCGATTCGTCTAGATAAGCAGTGGGTTTTCATCTTCATCGGAGCGGATGCACAAAAGTACATCTGACGTCCCGTGGGAATCTCGGAGTAGCGAACGTGGAACAAATGGACAGGGACTGAGGACAGGTGGCGCTCGGTGAGTATGCGGGTCGGCTGTGAGGCGTGCGAGATAGCCTGCGCAACTGCGATAACTCTGTGTCCCGGGTGGCGCAGTGGTTAATGCACCTGCCTAGTAAGCAGGTGAGATCCGGGGTTCGAATAGCGGTCCAGTACAGATTTTTCACTCGTCGCCGTTGATTCCACGTGATGTCTCAACGAAGCTGATGTAGTAACCCTTCTCTCCACCTTCAATTTACATATAATATGACAGATTTGTGCCAGCAACATGTACTACTTGTAAAAAATACGATCACATGGCAGACGACTGTTGAGAGTGTCGCTGGATAATGATTGCGCATAAGAATCGGACGTAATGCGAATGAGTAGGAAGAACAAACACGTGTGTTTGAGTTCAGCATTAGTAATGTACTGCTTGACACAGTCACGTCATTTAAATATCTGTGCGGACGATGCAAAGCGATATGAAGTGGAAGGAGCATGCGAGAACAGTGGCAGAGGGGGGGGGGGGGGCGAATGGCCGACTCCGGTTTATTGGGAGAATTTTACGAAAGTTTGGTTATCTGTAAAGGAGACCGCATATAGGACGCTAGTGCGACCTATTCTTGAATACTGCTCAAGTATTTGGGATCCATATCAGGTCGGCTTGAAGGAGGACATCGAAGCGGTTCAGTGGCTAGATTTGTTACCGGTATGTTCGAAAAATACGGAAGTGTTACGGAGACGCTTAGGGAACTGAAATGAGAATCCGTGGGGGGAAGGTGACGTTCTTTTCGACGGACACTGTTGAGAAAATTTAGCCAACTGGCATTTCAACCAAACTGCCAAACAATTCTACTACCGCCGACATATGTTGTGCGTAAGCACCACGAAGATAAGATACTAAAAATTAGGACTCCGAGGGAGGCATAAAGATAGTCGTTTTTCCCAAGCTCTGTTTGTGAGTGGAAAAGGGAAAGAATTGACAAGTAGCGGTACAGGGTACCCTCCACCACGCACCGTACGGTGCCTTGCGGAGCATCTATTTAGTTGTAGATGTAGAACTATTTTATTTTTGCAACTATGGCTATTAGGTAAAATGGAAATGCCGTGTGGCTGGGGCCTCCCGTCGGGTAGACCGTTCGCCTGGTGCAGGTCTTTCGAGTTGACGCCACTTCGGCGACTTGCGTGTCGATGGAGATGAAATGATGATGATAAGGACAACACAACACCCACTCTCTGAGCGGAGAAAATCTCCGACCCAGCCGGGAGTCGAATCCGTGCCGTTAGCCATGACATTCTGTCGCGCTGACCACTCAGCTACCAGGGGCGGAAGGCTATTAGGTTATTGTCAGGAGTAATACTAGCTTGATTCGTGTGAAACAGTGAAAGAAAAACCACACAAAAACGTCACAGATAGAGTCAGACGAGGCCATAGACGCTCTTACGGACCAAGTTTCCAAATTACTAGACGATACAAAACAACGGAAAGCACTTAATAAACAGCTAAGTCTGAAGTTAAATGCTTTATTGGCAGAACAGCAGCCACAATCAAGTTTGAATGCAGTTCAGACTGTGGTAAATGTCCCCCCCTTCAATTTCTGAACCTTCAACCGCGAATCTCGAAACTCCCTACTCCGGGAAAAGAGCACTGGACGTGTTTATAGGCGATGTGCTAACCACGGCCGCGTTAAGTAGCTAGTCAGGTGTAACGTGCTGCTGGATGGCCGAATTACTTATAACGGATGAGGCAGAAACTATATCTCGTATCATGAAGTGCTTAGCAAGGTATCCACATTCTGTGAGATAGCGGAGGGTTTGCGTCAGAAGTATAGAACTTTTTTAAAGAGAAACTCAGCAGCTTAGCACACAGAAGGCGAATGAAAGAGTGGTATCATTTTCTGATAGAATACGCAAAATCAATGCACAGAGTTATGAACTGACGCATAAGACAGATGCGCACAGTCTTGCTCAAAGAAGCGGACAATAAAGCGTTGGACGCGTTTTTCAGAGGGATCCTTCCAGATTTTTCACGTCGGGTGCGAATGGAAAACTGAGGCTTTGGCTGCAGTACTACATGCTGCTATACGTTTATAAGAAGTGGATAGTGCAACTAGCGTGCTTACTGAATGGAAGATAGTCAGATCTGGTTAGGAATGTTACCGATTTGGACAGCAGGGGAATTTAAAGGCACAGTGTTGCCAAGCGTAATGCTACAATTGCCAGCAGTTCGGGCATATAGCGCAGAATTGTGCATTGAGAAAGCAAGACACGTAGAATGCGAAACGGGAGCCGCTAAACGCCAACGGGAATGTTCCGTTCTTCCGTCAGGAAGCGCTTCCAGTAAATCGTAGACCTGTGGAAACGTACGCAGAGACGGTTTTTCGTTTGACAACTCGGATAAATGAAAGGAAGTATCAATTAAAAAAAAAAAGTTCAAATGTGTGTTACTTCCTAAGAGACCAAACAGCTGTCATCGGTCCCTAGACTTACACACTAGTTAAACTAACTTATGCTAAGAACAACACACACATCCATGCCCGATGGAGGATTCGAAGCTCCAGCGGAAGAGTCCGCGCAATCCGTGACTTGCCGCCTCAAACCACTCGGCCACTCCGCGCAGCTATAATTTTTTGGTAGATGCTGGGGCACACGTATCGGTTATGAGATTCAGAAGACTGAAAACGCCCATATTCAGATTGCACACAATAGTGGATAACAAAATAGATTCAGCGGGGACAACGCAGCTCATGTGGAACGAGAGTTGCACAGAGAGTACCTTATGAGTTTAGGTCTTGGGATAAGTGATAAAGCAGCAGTGTATTGTGCTTAATATTGTTTTGGGTTACCTAGTTTGTATTTATTTATTTTTTGTTTGCTGTAACAGTTTCTCTATGAGATACTTTTTCTTAAGGAAGGAAGGGTTCACGGTACCTTACTCCTATGTGGCAATATGCTGTCATGGGCACAATGATCTTGCACATATGTGTAGCAGAGGTGATTAAAATCCAGCCGTAGGCGAATAGAAATTGGAAGGATACAAGAAGCAATACACTACGCCACACACGGACAGTTAAGTACAACATTGTTAACACCATAGCAGTTTCTGTTGCGACTGCTGCAAGCGGAAAAAGAATTTCAAACAGGGATACGGCTCGTTGCAACACTAATGAAAAGTAATATAGCATTCTTCCTTTTTGTTTTCACAGTTGAGGCTTATTCAGATCGAGGTAGGTGGTATATTACCATACATTTTCCAACTGCAAGTTTAAATTCTTGTTATCAGATGTTCACGATCCATCCGTATGTATTCAAATGGAAAATTATCGATACGTGGGTGCAAGTGCAAACTAATGAAGTGTTACTTGTGTCAGAACAAAGAGATACATATGTTGTTATGTCATTAGGAGACCTTAACAATTGCATCAAGGAGTTGGTAACCATTTGTTAAGCGCACGTGGTTTGAACTGACAAGCGATCGTGTAAAACTCAGTTGTTACTAGGAAATATGGAAGCACCACAGTCTACGCCGCAACCACATTTTAAGTAGATCGGAAGTCACTATTTATATTCTATGCTTTCGCCAGAGACAGTTAGCCTATAGTAAACTGCTACAGTAAGAAGACATTTACGGGGATGACAAAAGTAGAGTTGAAATAAAGTGGATTATCAGTATATGGAACCAAGCGTGACATAGCTGGAACAAGTTTAACTTCACTAATAGAATTACAGGTACGACGGAAAGTACGGAAAATCGACCAACGTTGTATTAGCCAGAGAAACCTTTTAGATTGTTATCCATGCAGAACCTAAGCTTCCTGATTAGTACTTTAGATCCCATTCTACTACAGGCAATAGACGAATTAATTATTGCAGCAAAAGGACAAAGTACGGTAGAAATGTTACAGCTTGTTCATAAATATCAAGAGTAGAGTAAATAAAATGGTCACAGTCAGAGTATCAACCAATAGTCTTATGATGATGCGAGGTTTTATTTGTGCAGTCTAATTTTGTCTCAGAAAGAGAATGAAACTTGCGAAGGGAACAACCGTCTATGAAATTTCTTTAGAGTTATTCGTATTAGCAGGTAAGACATTTTAGAATATAATGTAAAAAGAAGAAAGCTAGAAACATAATGTTGAGCTACGATAAGATTTTCTTTGTGCTTAAACGAGCAAAAGGTTCAAAGTAGATGTAAGTATGTAAGACATTGAACCGAACATATAGAGAAGTGTAAGATTCGAAATGAATTTTATTGAAGTGGAGGGGAATGGTACGCGTCAAATTAGTAAGGATATGGAAAAGTAAATTTTTCTAAGATCGAAAGCCGGCATTACTGAATCACACGGAAGCACCAACAGCTTCTAGACGGGAAGCGTAAATATTTGAACACTGTTAGTGAGTCAGGAAGACAGCAACCTCGACATTCCTGTGGTACGCAACATCGCCTAGTAGGACTTTGACTAAGCAGGGAAGACACTGTAACAAATCCGTTAAGCAAATGTAGCGGAACCAGAGACCACTGACAACTCGAAAAGAGAAGAACCGATTCGCTCATTACGAATGACGTCGCAGAGCAGAGACTCCCCTCGACGACATAAATACTCCACCCCTACTAGCTTAAAGCATCGATCAGAAGGATCAACGGCGTTTGCTCTCGATCTTCTGGTTGTGGAATGGTAACATCTTGTGTGTGAGATTGTTGGTCTTATACTTGCTGCCTCACGAGCCGCGGATATTGAAGTCCAGCATCCAGTACTGAAGCCATCACAGCAGCAAGCCCTCATGGGTAGTCCAGAGGTCTAGTAACACGGCTCCAGTCCAGGACAGAAGCTGCCCTAAAACTCCAGAGTCTGACGGCCTACCGTACCGGCGGGCCAACTTCAGCATTCAGCACGACATCATCGAAGGTGACATTGCAGTCCACCTGAGACGACAATACGAGCAGTGACCGGAGTGGGCTGGACTACTCCGTGAAATGGGGTGGGAACCAAACACGTACGTAGCGATCACCGCCATCTCCATGCAAGCAGAGCTACCGACGGGGTGTTCCTATCTCGCCAGCGGGCGGCAAACCGCCGCACCAGAGTGTCATCAATTTCCACTCTGAGCTGATTCGGAGTTCTTGGCAGCCGTGAGTCAGCTGTTGGATTCAGTGGCTTCCTCTACGGATTATTTTGAGTAATAATAATGAACCATGGACCTTGCCGTTGGTGGGGAGGCTTGCGTGCCTCAGCGATCCAGATGGCCGTACCGTAGGTGCAACCACAACGGAGGGGTATCTGTTGAGAGGCCAGACAAACGTGTGGTTCCTGAAGAGGGGCAGCAGCCTTTTCAGTAGTTGCAGGGGCACCAGTCTGGATGATTGACTGATCTGGCCTTGTAACACTAACCAAAACGGCCTTTCTGTGCTGGTACTGCGAACGGCTGAAAGCAAGGGGAAGCTACAGCCGTAATTTTTCCCGAGGGCATGCAGATTTACTGTATGGTTATACAGAAGAATGCTGAAGATTAGATGGGTAGATCACATAAATAATGAGGAGGTATTGAACTGAATTGGGGAGAAGAGGTGTTTGTGGCACAACTTGACAAGAAGAAGGGACCGGTTGGTAGGACATGTGCTGAGGCATCAGGGGATCACAAATTTAGCATTGGAGCGCAGTGTGGAGGGTAAAAATCGTATAGGAAGACCAAGGGATGAATACACTGAGCAGATTCAGAAGGATGTAGGTTGCAGTAAGTACTGGGAGATAAAGAAGCTTGCACAGGATAGAGTAGCATGGAGAGCTGCATCAAACCAGTCTCAGAACTGAAGACCACAACAACAACAACGAGTAGAATAATCTCGAAAACTGTGTTAATGCGTCTAACGACCCCAAACAGGTACTCGGTTGCATCGTGACAAAACAATAGGGGTTTCCAGCTCGGCAGAGGGGGGCCCCTACAGCTGTAAAGATGGAAACAAATATTTCCGTTTTCATTCATATAAAGTTGAACGGTGCCAGTTATTCAGCACTTTCGTTTCCTCACAGTGTACTTGCCTTTTTGTGTATGGCGATGCTTGTATTTGCTATATCTATGAGATCTTGCCATAATCAGTCTCGATATATTCGATATATGCTCTTTAGCAACCTCATGTTTAATCAGTGTGATAAACTTAAGTGTTTGGTGAGTCGTTTTAGCCGGCCGCTGTGGACGATGGTTCTAGGCGCTTCAGTCTGCTGCTGCGGTCGCAGGTTCCAATCCTACCTCGGGCATGGATGTGTGTGATGTCTTTAGTTTAGTTAGGTTAAGGAGTTCCAAGTCTAGGGTACTGATGACCTCAGATGTTAAGTCCCATAGTGCTTAGAGCCATTTGAACCACTCTCGACCAATAGCATTCGTTCGCGGGTCTGGAATATGTGGTCTTCTTCGTAAGAAAGTAGTTCGCCTTGCTTTTGGGCGTTTCTTGTTCGGACTTGGTATTGTAAAGCCGAAGAGGCTCTTTGCGCTGTGTTCTGATGTTGAGGAGCAAACTGCTTTTGTCTGGTGCAGGTCCAAGCTGTTGAGCAGATATTACAATGCGTAAAGAATCTGGAGAGACCAACTCAATTTATTTACTGTGGTGAGAGCTAGTTTTGCCTGGCGAAGCTAATTTGGAATTGTTCGCTTGTGTCATTCCGCGCATAGCTATCCGATTGCGTGTTTCTGCACACTACAATAGATGCTCAATGTTTGCTGTAACTAATTGGTCGGAAGCTGGTTATTGCATCATTGACTGTTTTACTTAATTCCGCGCTGTTATAATGTCACGGATGACAACTTTCACTAAAATGTAAATGTCGTGTGACTAGGGCCTCCCGATGGGTAGACTGTTCGCCGGGTACAGGTCTTTCGATTTGACGCCACTTCGGCGTCTTGCGTGTCGATGGGGGTGAAGTGATGATGATTAGGACAACACAACACCCAGTTCCTGAGCGGAGAAAACCTCCGATCCAGCCGGGAATCAAACCCGGGCCCTTAGGATTGACATTCTGTTGCGTTGACCATTCAGCTACCGGGGGCGGACAAATTTTTCACAGAAGTGTAGGTTTAATTTTCAGGGAAACAGAATCACGCATTTCAGGTGGTGATGCTTTGGTCTGTGAAGCTGAATGTAGGTTGGAATATTCCTATCGTACTGTAAGGCTTTTCTCTTGTCTTTAAAACGGACGTATTGCTTGTTAAGCTTACGTCTTACGAATTCATTCGCCAGAGCAATATCATTCTATGTACTTAGTCTACCTGAATGTGCCACGCTGGTTGGTCGCCATCGTGTTGGGTTAAGAAAGGTAGTACGCAAGCGACATTCACGAATCGCCACACAACTACTGAGCTTGTACTGAGATTTCTAAACAATAACAAGCAGAATCTCTGTCTATGCTAATTAGCTTTCAGGTGTTGATAAAGGTAAGTCTTCGTCAGTTGGGCTGCTGCCAGCTACTATTAAATGTCGCCTCGCTCATCCAATAAAATATTATGTACGAAGAGAATTAGCGATTTCAGCTAATCATTGTTTTCGTCATTCTGAATTTATATGTAGACAAAAGGGGAGACAACCCGTTGCACAGCTTGATACTAAAAGCGGAAAGCTAACACAAGTTCAAAGCAATCAATTGCACTGATGATCCTATTCATTTATGTGCTGCTTCACATTAGGTATACAGGTATTTATGAAAGTGTGTGCTGTATGGCTACTTTCTAATTATTTTAGAGTCAGATCGCTTTACTGAGTTTGTTCTCTTGGGCATAAGAAATTTATTTTCTGCATGTATTCAAAGATATCAGGGCTTATTTGTCAGTACCTATGAGAGTAGTCTGTGCTGCTTTACACATACACCTTTCAAAAAACTATTTCCTCTACTGAGCGTGTAGTACTATCTATTCTGAGGTCACTCATCTCAGTATCTGTCAAGTTTTTTTCTTAGTGAGACGATTGAAAGTTAGATTCGTAGTGTTACATTCTTCAGTGAAACAATTACGAAAACGAAAGCAGCAGTTCACTTTTATGTGTGTCATCGCCAGTTCCCGTGCAAGGATGTTCACTGAGAACTGAATAGATGCCTTTAATTCGTCTACTTGATTTTGTCTAATACTAAAACTTCTCGGCATTTTTCGTCTCATCAGTAGGTAGAATTTTACTTACCATCTCTCATTGCTCTTCTGTCGCACATTTTGACGTCGTTCAGAGTTTCTTTGCTAATTAGGCTTTCCTCGCATTCTTACAATACATATATATCCATGAATAAATATTTTCAGTCACATTTCCCATATCTTTTCGATATCCTGCGACATGGATCATCGATTGAATATCAAGTAGTTGACTGTGTAATGTTTTCCAGCCTATGTTTCTAATACCTCCTCTTCTTTTAATTTTGCTTTCAGTAAGACAACTAAAAGAATCGGTTTGCGTTTCGCTTGATTTTTCATTAATATGCTGTCTTTCTCTCCTTAATTATGCTGTATAGTTCGTGGTCTCTGCTGGTAAGTTTCAGGTCTTCGTCGTCTGTCGTCTGTCATTCTTGCCTACACGGCATTTTAAATACTCTATGCTTTATACACATTTCGAAATTTTCTGTTTTCCTGGCGTTTAATTTTAATGACCAACCTTCTACATCATAGAGAAGTGGTAAGCAAGAGTAAAATATTACAAATCTTATCCTTAAATCCATGAAAATTTTTAAATTTTAAAAACTCCTGTAGAACTTTTTCAATATGGCATTTCACCTGATTGCCATATGTTTAATCTTCAGAACTCCATAAGCTCTGATATTTAAACTTACAGGCTACGTCTGCGGGCAGCGCACTAAATGATATATTAGGATTTTGAAATGAACTCTAGTTCTTTTTGGGCGATGTAGGCCCGGCGATTTACTGTATTCTCCTATTACGCAGACCGATTATAGATTTCAGTCTGAGATAACAGCCTCTGTGCTACAGTATAAACTTTCTAATACAGCAGTTGAAGCACAATGCCAATGTCACTGCAACCAAAAGCAGGAGGGAAGGAAGATTCAGGATTAATGTCCCATCAACGACCAGGTCATCACAGACATTCCAGTTGTTCTGCTTGGCGGGGGACAGGGTACGGGGGAGGATAGAGAAAGAAACCGGCTGTGTGGTATCAAAGGAACTATCACAGATTAGCTTTCAGCGATTTTGGAAAATATCACAAAACCTAAATTTCGTGGCTTGGCGGGGACCTAAACCACCATCCTCGCGAATGTGAGCCCAGTGTGAGCCAAAGATAGACAAGCTTTCACAGTCACTGCAGTACCAGCCCATCTTTCGCCACATACGGAATGTGATCAAAAGTCTCCGGACACCCCCAAAAACATACGTTTTTCATATTAAGTGCGTTGTGGTGCCACCTACTGCCAGGTACTCCATATCAGCGACCTCAGTAGTCAATAGACATCGTGAGACAGCAGAATGGGGCGATCTGCGGAACCCACGGACTTCGAACGTGGTCAGGTGGTTGGGTGCACTTGTGTCATACATCTGTACACGAAATTTCCACACTCCCAAACATCCCTAGGTCCACTGTTTCCGATGCGATAGTGAAGTGGAAACGTGAAGGGACACGTACAGCACAAAACCGAACAGACCGACCTCGTCTGTTCACTAGCAGAGACCGCCGACAGTTGAAGAGGGTAGAAATGTGTAGTAGACAGACATCTATCCAGACCATCACACAGGAATTCCAAACTGCATGACGATCCACTGCAAGTACTATGACAGTTAGGCGGGAGGTGAGAAAAGTTGGATTTCATGGTCGAGCGGCTGCTCATAAGCCACACAGCACGTCAGTAAATGCCAAACGACGCCTCGCTTGGTGTAAGGAGTGTAAACATTGGACGATTGAACAGTGGAAAAACGTTGTATGGAGTGATGAATCGCGGTACACAATGTGGCGATCCGATGGCAGTGTGTCGGTACGGCGAATTCCCAGTGAACGTCTTCTGCTAGCGTGTGTAGTGCCAATGGTAACACTGTGTTGTGTTTTACATGGAGGGAGCTTGCACTCGTTTTGCGTGGCACTATCACAGCATAGGCCCATACTGATGTTTTAAGAACCTTCTTGCTTCCCACTGCTGAAGAGCAGTTCGAGGATGGCGCTTGCATCTTTCGACACGATTGAGCACCTGTTCGTAATGCACGGCCTGTGGCGGAGTGGTTACACGACAATAACATCCCTGTAATAGACTGGCCTGCAAAGAATCCTGACCTAAATCCTGTAGAACACCTTTGGGATGTTTTGGAACGCCTACTTTGTGCCAGGCCTCACCGACCTACATGGATACCTCTCCTCAGTGCAGCACTCCGTGAAGAATGGGCTGCCATTCCCCAGAAACCTTCCATCACCTGATTGAACGTATGCCTGTGAGAGGGGAAGCTGTCATCAAGGCTAAGGGTGGGCCAACACCATACTGAATTCCAGCATTACCCATCGAGGGCGCTACGAACTTTTAAGTCATTTTCAGCCAGGTGGCCGATTACTTTTGATCACATATATGTCGTGTCATAACATTCGTCAAAATATTTACCCAAGCAGTCGGATATTCCTGCCTATGCACGCATCAAACTATACTGCTAAAAACAAGAATCACAAAGGATCCAAAGAAGAAATGGGAACGGGCGCAAGTATATTTTACTTATGAACGCGCTTTTCATCTTGTTGGACTGGAGAGTGTAGGGTGTCGGTTGTGCTGTTTTGCACACTACTATGATGCTAAAGTGTGAACTCTGGTGACCTACAGGGAAGGGACGCACCCCGTACGATCATGCAAGTTAGTTAAAGGAAATAATAAATTTTGCACAACGTAAATGTCTTACTGAATGGTAGTTAATGGGGGTGGCCGAATCAAGCATGACAATGTGGGTAGCACCAACCACATAGACATACTGATGACAGGAGGGATGATCTAATGTATAACAGAAGCAATTGGTCACTATAACAACCAGATTTATTATTACAAAGTAAAAAAACATGAGTTACCTATTGGGATAAACATATGAACATTAAATAATCGAACAAGGGAATCTAATGGTGAACTGTAATCTTCACACAGATGGGCGGGCACGGTAAAGGCAACGTAAACATGGTTAATAAATTTCAAGAAGAACACGGAAAAATAGGATCTAACACCAGTGATAGAGCCAAATTGTATATTTGAAGTAAACTAGGTGGCTGCCAAGTATTAAAACAGAATAACTGTCTCCTGAAGTGAGAAACTGGTTTCGACTCCTTTCTCCATTTGCAACCAACAGCGCTCTGGGGAGGGGATTAAGACAGAAAATCTCTCCCGTTGCATGGTACTACTTTGAAACACAGCTATGGGCGGCTGCACAACCGAGAAACTGCATACTCTAGGGAAAGTAACGGTGAGAACCAACCCTAAAGTTGTTTCATCGCGTTGCTCCTGAGGTAACGAAGATTCGCATACCACCCTCTGGAAAGTGACACCTGACTAGAGATCTCTTATCCTGCTAAAAGGCTGCTTCGAACAATAATGTGTTTTTCCGATGTCCCACCTGAGAGCATGGGATGAAGGAACTGAATGCCTGTCTGTCTATCTCAGGCTGCGACTTCGCCTCGGGCTTTGTACGTTTTTATGGCAACCAGCTCCTCTTAGAAGAACTATTTATCTTTTTTTTGCTAGTCAGTCTATAAATTCCCAACTGATCAATCCCTACACCGTACTGAAAAGAAAAGTGAACAGAAAGTAATAAAAGTAACAGTCGCTGGAGGTAGTGAATCTTGACTGCAATTATTATGCAGCGTCCCTGATTCGACTACTTGATCAACGGAAAGGAGCATAAAAACATTCTGAAATATGTTGGGTGACAGCCTCAGAGAAAACTGTCCACCTGACAAGATGTGATTAGACATGAAACTTCTTGGAAGATTAAAACCGTGTGCCGGTTCGAGACTAACTCGGGACCTTTGCCTTTCGCGGGCAAGTGCTCTGCCGACTGAGCTACGCAAACAACGACTCACGAGCTGTCCTCACAACTTCAGTTCTGCCAGTACCTCGTCTCCTACCTTCGAAACTTCACAGAAGCTCTTCTGCGAACCTAGTCGGTAGAGCACTTGCCCGCGAAAGGCAAAGGTATTGAGTTCGAGTCTCGGTCCGGCACACAGTTTTAATATGCCACGAAGTTTCATATCAGCGCACACTCCGCTGGAGAGTGAAAATTTCTTTCTGTGGTTGGATAGCTGGTTCAGGTATTAGATTTACAGTGTTATCTCCCATAAACAGTATGCCTCAGGCGTTCTCCAGGTATTGCTGGAAGGACTTTGGAGCAGATTAGCCAAAACTCTTAAAATACTCGTCACCGTATCTCTGTTACATGAGCAAATCAGCACCATAGCTAAAAAAAAAAAAGAGAGAGAGAGTTAGCATGCGTGGAATAACTTGCAGATTTATGCCATATTTTATATACTACAGTGACATGTAGAGTGGTTCTGTGGCAACAGAAGTACATGAGAGAACCAGACTTTTAAATAAGAAAGGCTTAGTCGAGGTATAGCCACAATACTTTCATTATCACTGCGAACACGAGACTTCTTGATTGCTGTAACCCTTCTCTGTGTATTCACCCTTCAATGCGACACATTTTTTCTAAAAAACTGGTGACTTGGTGGAGACCTTGGGCCTAGCTTGCATCTTGGCTGTTCAGGAAACATCGTACTTCGAAAATCATCTCGTCGTCAACGTGGAAAGGCGTGCCACGCAACGGTTTCTCTTAGGATGGTGAACAAGCTCTTAGCGTTTTTGTTTTGGGTAGTGGTATTCCGGTTGCTATTGTTTTATTTATCGTTTTTTATTTTTTATTTGTAGTTCACTGTTGCTATTCGAGTTTACATATTGCCTTTTCGTCATTTGGAGATAGTGAGTGGAGCCGTGGACGCTAGAAAATGGAGTGCCAATTGGAGAAATTCGAATGTTTCCGATATATTCTTCTGTGTGGGTTCTGTAGCGGTGTGACAGAAGCGGGGGCAGCCAGAAACATTTGCACCATGTATGGTATAACGCCACTGGACAGAGCATGCCAAGAAAATGGTTCATTCGTTTTAAGGAGGATCGTTTTGACATTAGCGACGCTCCCCGTTCAGGATGACCTTCGAGGTTTGATGAAGATCGCTTAAACCCATTAGTCCACAGTGATCCACGTCAGTGTACTTGAGAATTGACAAGTCTGGAGAACTGTGATCATTCCACCATCGTGCGATATTGGCATGCAACGGGGAAGGTTCAAAAGTCGGGTGAATGGGTACCGCATGCTCTAAGCCAAAATCACAATAATCAGCGTGTGACCATATGTGTGTTTCTGCTTGCTCTTCAGCAATTGGCTCAGCACCAAACACACCTATCCTGTATGGTTACTGGTGACGAGAAATGGTGTCTTTATGCTAACATAAGGAAAAGAACGTAATGGCTGAGCCCAAACAAAGCAGCAATTCCCCACACAAAGACCTGCGCGCATCCACAAAACATAATGTCATGCATCTGATGGAACAGATGGTGTGGTGTACGACGAATTGCTTCCTCGAGATGTATCAGTCACTGCTGACATCTACTGTCAACAACTGAGATGTCTTGCAGACGCAGTCCTGGAATAACAACCAGGAAGACTGCTTGAAGTGATTCTACTCCACGATAACGCGCTCCAACACTATGCTACACTGACTTCTATACAGAAGTTGTGGTGTGAAATAATTCCGCACCTACATTGTTAACCTAATCTTGCGTCGTCAGATTTCCACTTCTTCCGCTCTATATCTAACAACCTTCAAGGAACTTCGACAATGCGCTGCGAACGTAGATCGACGAATTCTTTGCCTCAAAATCACGTGATTTCTACAGTCGCAGTATGGAATAGTTGCTCCAGCTTTGGCAGATTGCTGTAAACAGTGAAGGAGAGTTTATTATTGATGACTAAATTCTCTGTTACGTGTATCTACTGTGTGGATTCAACATACGGAAAAACTCTACGAACTTATGCACCAAGGGCTAAGGATGCAATCACAGGGTACCAAGTCACGGGAAAAGCAAAGTTTTGTACCCTCAGAAGTAGCAGGAGTGACTGTACTGTGCAGAATGAGCTGGGGCGCCGTCGTGGAGCAAAAACACCCCTTAGACAGCTTACGGCGACTTTACGTGTCGACACCTCCGGTAGCCTCTTCAGCACACTTCAGAAATATTCTCTTGTGATGATTTGTTCCGTCGGATGACAGCTAGATGTTTCCACTGCCGGGTTTTGCTCCTTAGTGTCGGCGCCATAGCGATACTCCCAGTACTCTACCATGGTAATTCGGCTGCTAAAGAAGACATCTGGACTGGCCTGATGCAGATGCAACAATTCCACTGCTAACTCGGTTCGACGGCCCTTTTTTAACAGGTATGAGCAGTCGTGGAACTCAGCAGGAGGCGACCGTTGTCGTGTAGAAAATGTCGTGCCAGTTTTTAAAACTGATGCATAATCGATATTCACTTTTTACTCTCTCACTTCGTGACACGCCGGTCTTCGAAACCCAGTCCTCCACTTCTTCTTCTTCTAGCGTTACGGCCTCTGTAGGACCACGGGTAGCCCCTTCGTGGACTGAATTTTCCTCTTCTTCTCCCAGAACGTCTTCATTCTTTCTATTCTTCTCTCCCGCTCTTCTTCAGAGATCTTCAGTGTCCTTTTCTCCTTTCGGCTCCACTGGTGACACTCTAATCTTTTCCTGTATTCGTCTCTGTCGTTGACCTCCGGCATGTTGGTCGGTATATTCACTCCTGGAAATTGAAATAAGAACACCGTGAATTCATTGTCCCAGGAAGGGGAAACTTTATTGACACATTCCTGGGGTCAGATACATCACATGATCACACTGACAGAACCACAGGCACATAGACACAAGCAACAGAGCATGCACAATGTCGGCACTAGTACAGTGTATATCCACCTTTCGCAGCAATGCAGGCTGCTATTCTCCCATGGAGACGATCGTAGAGATGCTGGATGTAGTCCTGTGGAACGGCTTGCCATGCCATTTCCACCTGGCGCCCCAGTTGGACCAGCGTTCGTGCTGGACGTGCAGACCGCGTGAGACGACGCTTCATCCAGTCCCAAACATGCTCAATGGGGGACAGATCCGGAGATCTTGCTGGCCAGGGTAGTTGACTTACACCTTATAGAGCACGTTGGGTGGCACGGGATACATGCGGACGTGCATTGTCCTGTTGGAACAGCAAGTTCCCTTGCCGGTCTAGGAATGGTAGAACGATGGGTTCGATGACGGTTTGGATGTACCGTGCACTATTCAGTGTCCCCTCGACGATCACCAGTGGTGTACGGCCAGTGTAGGAGATCGCTCCCCACACCATGATGCCGGGTGTTGGCCCTGTGTGCCTCGGTCGTATGCAGTCCTGATTGTGGCGCTCACCTGCACGGCGCCAAACACGCATACGACCATCATTGGCACCAAGGCAGAAGCGACTCTCATCGCTGAAGACGACACGTCTCCATTCGTCCCTCCATTCACGCCTGTCGCGACACCACTGGAGGCGGGCTGCACGATGTTGGGGCGTGAGCGGAAGACGGCCTAACGGTGTGCGGGACCGTAGCCCAGCTTCATGGAGACGGTTGCGAATGGTCCTCGCCGATACCCCAGGAGCAACAGTGTCCCTAATTTGCTGGGAAGTGGCGGTGCGGTCCCCTACGGCACTGCGTAGGATCCTACGGTCTTGGCGTGCATCCGTGCGTCGCTGCGGTCCGGTCCCAGGTCGACGGGCACGTGCACCTTCCGCCGACCACTGGCGACAACATCGATGTACTGTGGAGACCTCACGCCCCACGTGTTGAGCAATTCGGCGGTACGTCCACCCGGCCTCCCGCATGCCCACTATACGCCCTCGCTCAAAGTCCGTCAACTGCACATACGGTTCACGTCCACGCTGTCGCGGCATGCTACCAGTGTTAAAGACTGCGATGGAGCTCCGTATGCCACGGCAAACTGGCTGACACTGACGGCGGCGGTGCATAAATGCTGCGCAGCTAGCGCCATTCGACTGCCAACACCGCGGTTCCTGGTGTGTCCGCTGTGCCGTGCGTGTGACCATTGCTTGTACAGCCCTCTCGCAGTGTCCGGAGCAAGTATGGTGGGTCTGACACACCGGTGTCAATGTGTTCTTTTTTCCATTTCCAGGAGTGTATTTGTTCCTCCAATTTTCCTTTCCTTCGATCTTGATCCCCAATTCGAACCAGTCCTTCCGAAGTTCAACAACCCACTAGGTTCCTGTCTTTCCCCTTGTGCTCCGTGTTGTTTCCTACACTCTCTTCGTCATTCTCTCCATACGCATCCTAACTGCATGTCCAGCTAACCTTGCCCTTTTGAGTCTTATTTCCCCAGATATTATTCTTATGTTCCGGTACAACTCTTCTCTAGGTCTTCGCATCCACCTCTCTCCACCTCTTTTGGGACCTAGTATTTTTCTCAGTATTTTTATTTCTTCTTTCTCTAGTTGTTCTGCCCCATTTCTTCCTAATGTCATCGTCTCAGCAGCGTATAATACTGCATTCCTCACCGTTGCCTTGTAGTGACTCATCTTTGCCTCTGGGGATATATTTTTATTGTATATCTCTCTCGTCATACAGAAGGCTGACCTCAGTTTCTTTATCTTCTCTGCTATTCCTTCCTTGCTCCTATTCCTTCCCGTTATAAATTCTCCCAGGTATTTAAATTTGTCCACCATTTGCACAGTGCCTACCGGTGTTTCCCAGTCTGCAGTAGTATTTAATGTCTTTGTCTTGTTATAGGCGATCCTCAGTCCTATCTTTCTGGCTACCTTACTTAAGTTGTCTTTGCGTCTTCTTCCGTCTCACACACTATTACTATGTCGTCTGCAAAAGCCAGGCAGTCCACTTGAGCCCTGTTGTCCTTTTTGTACCCCACATGGGTCTTTCGTTTTCCCATTTCCTCGTTTATTGCTCTCCACTGCCTGATCACTTCGTCCAGTGCTATACTGAACAACAATGGTGACAATCCATATCCGTGTTTAACACCAGTCTTGATCTCAAATTCTACTGACAGTGCTCCTCTGAATCTCGCCCTAGTTTTTGTGTCCGTCAGAATTTCTTCTATGAGTTCTTGTGTAGTTCCATCAAGTCCTCTGTTCTTCAGGATCCTAACAAGAGTCTGTCTGTCGATCGAGCCATATGCCTTTGTGAAGTCCACGAAGGTTATTATTGTCTTTTTGTGTTTTAAGGCCCTATGTTCTATCAGTTGCTTCAGGATAATAATCTGTTCTATACAACCTGTTCTCTTCCTGAACCCCGTTTGGTAGTCGCCAACTGCACTGTCTGCCTCTTCTTCTACTCTCTTGAGCAATAGTTTTGACAGCACCTCGTATCCGACCTCTAGTAGCTATATTCCTCTGTAGTTGTTTGCATCTCTCTTGTCCCTCTTCTTACAGGGTGTTTCAAAAATGACCGGTATATTTGAAACGGCAATAAAAACTAAACGAGCAGCGATAGAAATACACCGTTTGTTGCAATATGCTTGGGACAACAGTACATTTTCAGGCAGACAAACTTTCGAAATTACAGTGGTTACAATTTTCAACAACAGATGGCGCTGCGGTCTGGGAAACTCTATAGTACGATATTTTCCACATATCCACCATGCGTAGCAATAATATGGCGTAGTCTCTGAATGAAATTACCCGAAACCTTTGACAACGTGTCTGGCGGAATGGTTTCACATGCAGATGAGATGTACTGCTTCAGCTGTTCAATTGTTTCTGGATTCTGGCAGTACACCTGGTCTTTCAAGTGTCCCCACAGAAAGAAGTCACAGGGGTTCATATCTGGCGAATAGGGAGGCCAATCCACGCCGCCTCCTGTATGTTTCGGATAGCCCAAAGCAATCACACGATCATCGAAATATTCATTCAGGAAATTAAAGACGTCGGCCGTGCGATGTGGCCGGGCACCATCTTGCATAAACCACGAGGTGTTCGCAGTGTCGTCTAAGGCAGTTTGTACCGCCACAAATTTACGAAGAATGTCCAGATAGCGTGATGCAGTAATCGTTTCGGATCTGAAAAATGGGCCAATTATTCCTTTGGAAGAAATGGCGGCCCAGACCAGTACTTTTTGAGGATGCAGGGACGATGGGACTGCAACATGGGGCTTTTCGGTTCCCCATATGCGCCAGTTCTGTTTATTGACGAAGCCGTCCAGGTAAAAATAAGCTTCGTCAGTAAACCAAATGCTACCCACATGCATATCGCCGTCATCAATCCTGTGCACTATATCGTTAGCGAATGTATCTCGTGCAGCAATGGTAGCGGCGCTGAGGGGTTGCCGCGTTTGAATTTTGTATGGATAGAGGTGTAAACTCTGGCGCATGAGACGATACGTGGACGTTGGCGTCATTTGGACCGCAGCTGCAACACGGTGAACGGAAACCCGAGGCCGCTGTTGGATCACCTGCTGCACTAGCTGTGCGTTGCCCTCTGTGGTTGCCGTACGCGGTCGCCCTACCTTTCCAGCACGTTCATCCGTCACGTTCCCAGTCCGTTGAAATTTTTCAAACAGATTCTTTATTGTATCGCTTTTCGGTCCTTTGGTTACATTAAACCTCCGTTGAAAACTTCGTCTTGTTGAAACAACACTGTGTTCTAGGCAGTGGAATTCCAACACCAGAAAAATCCTCTGTTCCAAGGAATAAACCATGTTGTCTACAGCACACTTGCACGTTGTGAACAGCACACGCTTACAGCAGAAAGACGACGTACAGAATGGCGCACCCACAGACTGCGTTGTCTTATATATGTTTCACATCACTTGCAGCGCCATCTGTTGTTGAAAATTGTAATTTCGAAAGTTTGTCCGCCTGAAAATGTACTGTTGTCCCAAGCATATTGCAACAAACGGTGTATTTCTATCGCTGCTCGTTTAGTTTTTATTGCCGTTTCAAATATACCGGTCATTTTTGAAACACCCTGTATGTATTGGTAATATAACTGCATTCTTTCATCCTGGCAACTTCTTTGTTCTTCAGATCTAGTGGATTATGTTGGTCATGTTGTCTACTGCTTTGTTGCCTCCCCACATTATCATCTCGGCTGCTATACCATATTCTTCAGTTGCCTTATTAATCTTTAGATCGCTTATAGCTTGTGCGACTTCATCCCTGGTTGGAGGCCGTGGTTCTCTCTCTTCTGTGTCAGTTCCCAGTTCCAGCTCGTCTTCAGGTGGTTCACAGTTCAGCAGGTCGTGAAAGTACCAGTCCTCCACTTCTTTGCGATTCCCGTTTCTTCGCCATTCGGATTGTCTGACCACACTGAAGCGTCTGCGCCACCTAGTTACGGAAGCTTATGATGGTGGATTGTTGCGGCTGTAACCACCAACTCAGGACGCATTGATAAGATATTGCAGTGCCTATGTTGCTAGTAAGGACGCTGCAACGTTCTTTCGAACACGCATGCGTGTCAGAAGGAACAGGCGCTGACGTTGTGAAATACATGAAACCTATTCGCACTTGCAAATATGAATAACCATTAGCTGTATACAGGAATGTCGACAATGAAAATATGTGGGGGACCGGTACTCGAATTCGGATTTTCCTCTTTAAGCGAGCTGTCGTCTTAGCATTAGGTTATCTATGCATTGCTCACGGCCAGACCTAAACTTCCACGTGTCGTCGTTCCTGCGTCACAACCTGTGCTCATTGCTTCCGACAGGCATGCTTGTCTGAAGGAACACTGCCTCGTTCTTAACAACACAGCCACTGCAATATTGTATTTATCAACCGATACCTGGCAGCGACTTTCAGTTAAAATTTCCTCCACTGTATGAGAATTACATAATGTGTGTACGAGTAAAGGTTGTGGCGCGAGAACGACGACACGTGGCGGTCACGGCGACCGCCCGCTTACAGCACAAAATCCGGGTTCGAGTCCTGGTGCGGCACAAATTTCCATTGTCGTCATTCCTTTATACAGCCTATGATTGTTCTTATTCGCAACTGCAAATACATTTCATGTGTTTCAGGGCGGATTCTTTAAGCGACGTTTCCATCGAATGCAGGAAACGAATTACCGCTATTTTGTGCCTAGCGGCGTGCTATGGTGTAGGGGTCTCAATGCGCACCAGGACTGCATGCTTATTAGCCTAGCGGCCTAGGGCGCTGCAGTCATGGACTGTGCGCCTGGTCCCAGAGGAGGTTAGAGTCCTCCCTCGGGCATGGGTGTGTGTGTGTGTGTGTGTGTGTGTGTGTGTGTGTGTGTGTGTGTGTGTGTGTGTGTTTGTCCTTAGGATAATTTAGGTTAAGTAGTGTGTAAGCTTAGGGACTGATGACCTCAGCAGTTAAGTCCAATAAGATTTCACACACACACACTGCATGCTTGTACTTACAAACAAACAAACAAATTAATTACGTAACTTTAGTTTGTCGAGGTGATAAACTTTTTCAGTAACCCTCGTACAAAATTAAATTCCGGCACTTGAAATCAGGATGAATTATATTCAAAATGTGTAGCATAGAGCCAAAGATTTAAGAGGAAGCGTTTCTATAAGGTCACGACTATAGGGAAATGCCATAAGCCCTTACTAATAGTCTGTTCGTGTTCATGAGTGCTTCAAGACTGACCGTTTGTTCCCATTACTGTCTATATAATATTCCTACTCCTTCAGTTAGAATCCGTTTCCCTCATATCTAGAAAATTGAAAAAATGAGCTCTGCTCCATTGGTTTCCCAAAAGTTTCTTTCTTTCATTAAAGAGCCACTCATAACAACTTGAAGGTACAAGCGATAGCCGTTTGACTCACCAACAGTCAAACGTTGTGTACTGACCACATTACGCTGATAGCGAAATACTATATAGTACGATGTAACATAAAAAACTTTCATTTCTTTAAAAAAAGTGCAACATAATATAGGTTTATTTCTGCAGAGATACGCATTACATACAAAATTAAGAACATTTACATATTAAGCCTTAAGCTGCGAATCGGAAGAAATGCTAGGCAGACAAACTTTTGGCTGGTGCCTTACATCAACAGAGCTTACTATTATTGCGCAAATCATGTGCAATGATTTTGTTTTGCTGTAAAGCTGCAGCTTACAATTATTTGAAATTTTTGTGCCTCCACAAACATAATATTGCAAACTTACAAAAAACAACTTTGAAAGAACTGATTATGGAGATTACTATCTTCAAGAAGTGGTAGAACTGTTTAATGACTTTCTTCGTTGTTGAATGTAGTGGTTAAGTAATTTATCTTTCCCAGCGAAAACCAGAAAACAACAAGTGCAAGCGGTAAATATTGTGACGGTAAACACTGCACTCGGTTTTAGCCCGCACCTTGTCACACGGATATTACGTAACGGTGCACGCGAAAGAGCGAGGTCGTTGGTTCTGTGCTGCATAGCGCAACCGCTTACCGGTTCCTGGAAGGTCGTAACTGAATTAGGAAGCCCTACGGCGGTGTGTGCTGCCTCGTAAAGGCGACACGGTAATTTATTCTTACAGGGTCTCGCCGTGGAAAGCAAGTGTCTTGAAGAGGAGATAGGTGTTGACTGTTAAAGTACTCAAAACTATGAATTATGAATTCCTTCAGTCTAACGATAGTGTAGTTTTTGTGCTTGTTTTCGCCCCACAATAGAATCGTCAACTCGGAGAATGCCTGCTTGTGTCTCGAAACTGGAAACCTCGTCCAAGAGCTGACTACTAAAATAAGGACCAACAACAATGAAATAATTTTTTCACATCAGGCTCACTTTTTCACTCTCGTGACTGGTACGTATAATATGAACAACTGGAGAAGATTACCACTTGAGCTGAGAGGAATCGTGATGTAGAACTAGACGCACTGCATGCTGTAGAAAGGAAGCTGCTTCAAACTGTGAAGAAGCATTTCCGTTACTATCCGTTCTTTTTCTTCACTTCAAGAAGTTTGCTTTTTCTGTTTCATCTCCATTGAAGTCAACCTGTATCTCAGTCGACCCGTGTATCTCTTTCCTGGGGATTTAGGATTGATTACTTGTTTGATCATTCTACCTTCTAATATTTCTTTTATCATTGTTAGTCATTGCCTGAGATTTTCTTCTATATGTTGTTCTAAGATAGCCATTATAACATATTAGTATCATATCCAGAGGGGAAAAAACTGTAAGAGTTGTGAATGTGCTTTTATTGAAGAATGTACAAAGTTAAGCGAGGAATAAAGTGTGAACTGAGGAGGTACTAAAAGAAAAACGTGAGGAATTGAGCCGATGAAATGCTGAAAGCTTACTACGGCTTGTAAAATTTAAGCGCAAGTTCCAACAAATTTTGGACAAGTTTCACCCTGAATTTTGTATCAAATTTTCAAAGAGAGAACTCAGGATAACGAAGTCTGACTTGAAAAACCTAAAGTGATGACGTTGTATAACCTTTGCAAGCGCAGGGAGGTTGTTTTCTGCAACGCACCTAGCACAGTTTGAATATTACATATACTCGTTTTCTAAAAAGTGACCAAACGTGTAATTAATCATACCTTATAGGCTCGATTCATGCAGGGCAAAAGTGCTTACCTTATGTTATAGAAATCTGCTCAGAATTGCTGAACAACGTGCTGTTGTGGACGATAGAAGGCGTGCGCGTAGTAAAGCGAATAGATGTTTTGGTTTCAAAACTAAGTACATAGGAAAATGGGGTTAGCTGCGATGAAGCCATCTCGCATCAGAATGAATGAGTAGATCAATGTGGCTATATAGGTGGCCAAAGAAAAATTCTCTGCTGCAGTAAATAGGCGTGTGGCAAAATGTGAGAAAATATATGTTCTGAAGTTTTGAAAAAATTGTATTGTCGCATGAACAACATAAATCACCAACTGAACTGATGCAAAAGTACACAGAACAAATCACTTAATCAACTGATAATATCCATAATGAAGGCTGAAATCTATTTCCATAGCCTTTCATGAGAGAGAGAGAGAGAGAGAGAGAGAGAGAGAGAGAGAGAGAGAGAGAGAGATCTTAAGCCATTTCTACAATATAGTCACTCACGCATGCACGTGAATTAAAAGAATAATAAAGTACCGTAGCAAATTATCAGATACGTTGTTCGAAAAGTTACTTTGAATAAACATTATTCGAAATGTATGCTTGAAAAAGTATAAACGGGTCGCGAACGAATGGCATGGCTGGAGCCTGCAGCAAGCAGCAATCTTACCTAATTGTACAAAACAGCAAATTGAAGCTCCGAAACACGGCCATCTTACTCCATAACCTCTAAGCAAAACCCAAACAGGACACAGTAGTAACAGTCTAGTTTCCTAGTTCAGTGCATGTCGGTCCAACAGAATTCTAGAGGGGTGCCCTCACTCGCTCTTGCTGGCCGAAGTATCTCAACTCAGACATTTAATTAATGAAACACCGCCCCAGTTGCTACTGAGAACTTTATCGGGTTCGTTACCGGTTTCGGCCTTTATATTATCCCCTTTTCAAGTGGTCATGAATAGCTGTACTGTAAAGAAGCAACGTCCAAGTGATAAAGGTGGAAGTGGCGGTGGAAGTGGTGGTGGTGATGGTGGTAAGTTGCTATGGGACCAAACTGTTGAGGTCATTGATCCCTAGGCTTACACGCCAGTTAACCTAATTTAAACTAACTTACTCTGGGGACAACACACACGCGCACCCATACCCGAAGGAGGACTCGAATCTCCGACGGGGGAAGCCGCGCGAACCGTGGCAAGGCGCCTGAGACCGCACGGCTACCTCACGCAGCAAGGTGGAAGTCAGATGGATTTGAAATGTTACGTGCCCTATGATATCGTGAGGAACATGGGGGTGTCAAGATTATGAAGGGTGAACATGAATAAAACTGACAAACTGTAGGGACGGATTGCTGACTAGAAATGGAGATAAAAGAAATCCAATGAACATGCATTGTTGCCACTGAGGATGGCACTGACAAATGAAAATTTCTTTAACCAAGTACAGTGTGTACCTTGTGTGTTGAAAACTGAGAGACTGACGCACCAAGGCACCAAGGCTATATCAAAACAAGTACCCTTACAGACACCAGCCGCATCATACAACATTGCGAGCTCTCTTTGGGCGCTTCTGTGATCAAGAGTCCTTTCAGACAGGCGAACGTGCAGGGAGGTGGTGGACTGTGCGAACACCAGATCTGGAGGACAAGGTTCTACCGGATATTGAGACGAACCCTAGTAGAAGCTCCAGACAAGAGGCACGTTAACACAGTGAAAGCCAATGTACGATTAGGACAGCCGCTGCTATCCATATCACCCGCAACGAGTGCACGGATTATCAGCAGCGGATTTCCCACTACCGGAAGGATTTTGTCCATAATTATTGCACCAGATCACCACAATTGAATTTCTTCATCAATCCTCTTTATCGACGAAGCAACCCTTAGCAGCACTGACATCATTAATCTAAATATCGTCATTTCTGGGCTCTACTTTACAAGCGACTTTGCAGCGGGCGTGCTTTCGAAGATTGTGTGTGTGTGTGTGTGTGTGTGTGTGTGTGTGTGTGTGTGTGTGTGTGTTACTAAGAAGGTCGGAGCACATAGCGCTGAAGTGTTTCAAGCTCTTACCTTTAGAAGGGTATAGATCAGTGGAACTGATCCGTTTTCACAAATAGGTAACTAGGTGCTGGAGAGAAAAATAGCGGGGAACACAGGACGGGCAGACAACGACTAGAATATGCAAAACAGGTGGCCAATGCTGGAGACCCATAGCTTAGTAGCAGTTCGAACCATGGCTTGGTGGAAAGCTTCTCGGTATATGGCAAGAATGGTACACCCTGCTGTCGTACTTTTCATGACAGGGGTACCAAATGTTATATTCCAGTAGGATAAAGCAAAATCCCACTCTTCAGTTGACATTACAAACGCTTTGAGAAATGGATGCATTCTCGAACAATCTGCCCAGTTCCCCGAATTTTTACCCATAGAATATATTTGGGCTAGTGTGGGAGGAAGTATATTTTCATACAAGCCTCCAGCCAGCAATATTAACCCTTAACTGGTATCATACGATTTTGTAACGTAATTGATATCATGGTGTTTGTAAGACTCCAGAAGTTAACTATTGAATCATACAATATTCTCTTAAATTTTTGGGTGTTTTCTGAACTCAACTATTTAAAACATATATTTCCAGATATATAAAAGCGAAATAACAATATTAACAACGAAGAGAAACATACAGAAAATGCACAAGTAATGTACCGAATAAGTAGACTTTACTGTGTTTTTAAAAAATGCTAGTAACAAAACTTTTAATTACAATTCTTATGCTATGTCAGCCTTTCATAAACAATCAAGAATAAGAAACACAAACAAAATTTCAAGGATAAATAAATTTTGACGTTAACTTTCAAACTTTCAGAAGCTACAGAGTAAGCATTATACAAATATAAGTTGTCTGTGGTACACGTAATCTCTAACCCATACTTCACCCTTTCCTTGGCAGGTACATCCATTAACTATTTCCACGTTGATCACGGGAAGCATTTCATCAGTACGTGTCGTAGCCTGGCGATTAACGCTGCTGACAGTTCACAATAAATCTGTTGAAGATTTCGACACTACGGCAGTTGCATCTTCTGTAATTCTTTTTTGCTTGTCGTCTAGATCCTCAAATCAAAGAGCTGTCGCTATGAACAAAAGCTTTTTCTTATACCACTGTGAAAAATCTGGTTCCACATTACCAAGAAATGATTGTCAAGGTACTTGATGTCCGATTTGGTGATGTCTGTGAATGCAGGCAAGCCTATAAAAGCTTTCATTTCAAGAACATCCGTATGCACACAATATCGGTTCTTTTGAAAGCACTTTCATTTTATCGAGTTTGTTGTTTGACCCCTATTGAATCTCATCTAAAATGCATTCAGTGAAAAATACTCCCGATTAGTTGCAAATCTCTGGATTACTACCCAATTCATTACCCCTAAGTCACAGACCAGAAATCCGCAAAGCACTCTTATATTGTCCTGCACCGACATTGGTTGGTGGTTGCGATTTTCTGCATTTGAAGAAGCTTGCCATAAAAGTAGGAATCATGGTGATATACATCCTCTGTTCCTCCTCCGGTGCAGTCGTCGTCGTCATCATCATCATCATCATCACCCTCACATCCACTTTCAGTTTTGAACTTGTCCCATCATCACTTTCTATCAAATAATCTTGATCATATCACAGCCGGTAGAAACTTCATTAATCATTTATCTCAACATATGTTGAAGTACGGTTCACTTATTCTCAGAGCTCGTGGAGAATAGTCAATCTGTTCAGGCTGTCTCGAATGCTGAGATGGACCTGGTAGAGGCTCCGTATGGTGCAAATTAAGTACACGCACTGTCAGTGCTAACCACAATATAACTGTCGCAATAAACACAAATTGTTGATAAACACGTCCGATGAATAACTAACGAACTGACGTAGCATGTGTTTCAGACACGGCAAGAAATTCCTCTAGATGACTATCGGAGACTGTTTGCTTCCGTGCCACAGTAAACACATTAGTGCATTCATCCCCATGGGAGTCACCCCTCATCATGTTCGTGACAGGTATCAGTTCCGGATGGAATGATGGTTTAATCATTGGATACCCTTTATGTGAGCATGTGAATTCTTCTCTTCGTCTTGTACATACGAGCTGGAGCTCAGTCTCAGATGACCTCGGTGTCCTCGGTACCTGGACCCCTAACCTTGATTCTCACAGCTGCCCGGCGAAGAGACCATTCACAGAGCAGCGAGGCCACTGTCACGACCGCCTGATGACCTTCACTTGCCGGCTGTTCTCAATCACGGCAGCCACACTGCCAATACCCGTAAAGGCGCACGTCGTGGCGTAGGCACCTCCATTCATAGGTGCGAAAGATGCCATATTTCCTCCACCGACGAAGGCCACTCTCATTCTGGAGAAGGGTAGACAAAACCTATTAATCGATGAAAATCTTATTCTAAGGCAACAAAAATTTACACTGAGTTGATAAGTCATGGGATAGCGACATTCACACATACAGATGGCGTTATTATAGCGTATACAAGGTATAAATATGCAGTGCATTGGCGGACTTGTCATAACTTCAGGTGTGCCCCAGGGCAGCGTAATAGGTCCTCTGCTTTCTACGATTTACATATACGATCTGGTTGATGGTATTGACAGCGGCCTTAGACTGTTTGCCGATGATGCTGTAGCCTACACGAAAATTGTGAACAAATCAATGAGGATTTGCAGAAAATAAATGCGTGGTGTAATGACTTGCAGCTATCTCTCAATATTAGTAAGTGTAACCTACTGCGTATAACAAGGTGAAAATCCCCATTAATGTACGAGTACAAAATAAATGCCCAATCTTTGGAAGCGGTAACGTCCGTCAAGTATCTGGGTGTTACTATTCGAAATGATCTCAAATGGAATGATCAGATTACACAAGTAACGGGTAAGGCGAACTCTAGATTGCGGTTCATTGGTAGAATCCTGAAGCGATGCAGTCCTTCAACAAGGGAAATAGCTTACAATACGTTAGTTCGTCCAGTCTTGGCGTATTGTTCGTCTGTATGGGACCCTTACCAGTTGGGTCTGATTCAAGAGATTGAGAAGGTCCAAAGAAGAGCGACAAGATTGGTGACTGGTACATTTAGCCATCGTGAGATCGTTACAAATCTCATAGAAAGTTTGAAGTGGGACACACTTGCAGATAGACGACGCACTAAACGGAACGGGCGGTTCACTAAATTCCGAAATCCGATCTTCACCGAGGATGTAGAACATATATTATTACCACCAACTTCCAAATGGCGCAATGATCACCATTCAAAGATAAGGGAAAGAAGAGCTCGTACTGAGGCGTTCAGACAGTCGCTTTTCCCTCGCGCGATCCGCGAGTGAAACAGACTGGGGGAAATATGACTTTGGCGCGAATTGTGCCCTCCGCCACACACCGCTTGGTGGCTAGCGGAGTATATATTTAGATGTAGATATGTAGATGTAGATATGTAGATGTAGAGGTGATTCATGTGAAATTGAGGCCGCACGAGGAAATTAACGGGCTCTGAACGCAGGATGGTGGTTGGAGCTAGATGCATGGGACATTCCATTTGGGAAATCGTTAGGGATTTCAATATTCCGAGCTCCACAGCGTCAAGCATGTACCGAGAATACCACACTTCGGGCATACTCTCACATCACAGACGAGACAGCGGCCGACAGCCTTCGATTAACGACCGAGAGCAGCAGCGTTTGCACAGAATTGTCAGTGCTAACAGACAAACAACAGTGCTATAAATAACGGCAGAAATCAATGTGGGACGTACGGCGAACGAATCCATTAGGACAGTGTGGCGAAATTTGGAGTTAGCGGGCTATGGCGGCAGACGACCGAGGTCAGTGCCTTTGATAATAGCACGACATCTCCTGCAGCTCCTTTCCTGGGCTCGTGATTATATCACTTGGGCCTTAGACGACTGGAAAACCGTGGTCTGGTAAGATGATGCCCGATTTCAGTTGGTAAGAGATGACTGTATGTATGGAGCAGGTCCCACGAAGCCATGGACCCAAGTTGCCAACAAGGCACTGTGCATGCTGGTGGTGGTTCCATAGTGGTACTGACTGCGTTAATGTGGAATGAACTGTGACCTCTGGTCCAAATGGACTGATCATTGACTGGAAATGGTTGCATTCCACTACTTCCGGACCATTTGCAGCCATTCATGGATTTTATGTTCTCAAACAACGATGCGCAATGTCACGTGACCACAATTGTCCGCAGTTGGTTTGAAGAACATTCTGCAAAATTCGAGCTACTGATTTGGCCATCCAGATCACCCGACATGAATCCCATCGAACATTTATGGCACATAATAGGTCAGCTCGTGCACGAAATCCTGCACTGGCATCACTTTCGCAGTTATGGACGGGTCATTATTTCTGCAGGGGACTTTCAACGACTTGTTGAATCAGTGCCACGTCGAGTTGCTGCACTGCGCTGGACAAAAGGAGATCCAACACGATACTGGGAGACGCCCCATGCTTCGTATCATGCACGTCAAAGAAACTTGAACAATGTCTGTTCACATACTGTACACGAAAAAGTGCACCTTCCCCTATCCGGAAAACTAATAACAAGTGAAACTTCCTGGCAGATTAAAACTGTGTGCCCGACCGAGACTCGAACTCGGGACCTTTGCCTTTCGCGGGCAAGTGCTCTACCAACTGAGCTACCGAAGCACGACTCACGCCCGGTACTCACAGCTTTACTTCTGCCAGTAAATAACAAGTGCCTTATATAGCCCAGGTGCAAGCAACTCATTGGAAATTTTTATCCAACATCCTACCAGGGAGCGGGGAAGACAGTTTCGCAGTAAGCTAAAAGTAAAGCTGACCCCAATCTGGAGGCTGGTTTGAAGACCAAATTGGGTTACGAGGAATGGTCCTTTTGGAACTGGTATGCTCTTCTGTACCTCCTACCTGACATACCCGCTCTTGTGTAATGGGTCCTACAATGGAAGATGGACCTCCGAACCACTTCCTACCTGGCCCATGCTGCGCGTTACCAGACCCCAAAGAAATGTTTGTCCACTAAGTATGGAACCCTTAACCTTTGAACTTGGTCCATGACACTGGGCCACTTAACCTCTGAGAGACCGCTTGTTACCCTACCGATCAAGAATATAAAATGTAATTCTAGATTCGAACGTGTCAAACAGATAACATATTTTACCTTTATTTAAAACTGAACACCATACGATTAGGATCTGAAACAAATTATCGTTTTTCATTTGTATTCGTAAAATATGAAGTTATATCGACTGACAAAGATCTGTTCACCTACTACTTTTAGCTTATTTACTTACCGGCTAGAGGCTGCCTTGGTATTTGGTATTTGTCCTGAGAGACTTTTACTTGGTAAGTGAAGACTTAACTGCGTCAATACAAACATATATGTGTTTGCAAGCAGCGTAGCTCTATTTGAAATAATATGTGGTGTGCATTTTACTCTGAAACGTTTTTGTTTCATACAGCATTCTATTACCTTTTGCATTAATAAACATTGCCACAAGTCTCTATTGTCACAAATCATCTTCTGGGAAACTCAACGCTTCCCCTAAATATGGAGCTTTTCCTTCTTCTCCCACAAACAGTCTACCAAAGGAAACCTCTTTATTCTTCGAATTAGTTTCACAATTTTTATAACATGGTGCCGGCCGCGGTGGTCTCGCGGTTCTAGGCGCGCAGTCCGGAACCGTGCGACTGCTACGGTCGCAGGTTCGAATCCTGCCTCGGGCATGGCTGTGTGTGATGTCCTTAGGTTAGTTAGGTTTAAGTAGTTCTAAGTTCTAGGGGACTGATGACCACAGCAGTTGAGTCCCATAGTGCTCAGAGCCATTTGAACCATTTTTTTATAACATGGTACGTGCTCTCTAGTTGATCATCTCAAGCAGCTCATCCCCACTGTTTATTTGGAGGATAGTGTCTAACGCACAGTATTAGTTTTGATGGTTGTAAGTGTACTCACTACGTTCGTCATCTACTCGTCAATGTTAGCGTGTAGTAAGACTTGGACCGAAGTGCCACACTGATTAGCAACTGGATTGTTATTCGAGAAGAGTCGTGGTTTCCAACTTTTTCTGAATACAGAACGAAATTTTTCCGTTATCTGATCATTCAGAAAGTACGGTACTCTTTTATTTGCGGGTGAAGCCTTGGAATTTGAGATCAGTTTTCTTTTACGTTTGAGAATGATTTAACTGGACGTTACAATTGATAGATAATGTTTTTCTGATTTTAAATTTATTTGGACTTCCCGTTGGAATCACATGACGATAATGCTATTAAAAGAAGTGGCAGCATTTGATTTCTTCTAATTGCCATAGCTTTAAAGATAACAACTTGTAGCTATCGATAATGGATATAAATCAAAGCCGTTCATTTATCGAGGTGCGTCGATTTACGCGTTTTCAGCTCACAACTGATCCACACAGACAAAATGTAAATCAGTAGTCAGTTGTGAACTACAGACCACAAAAACTGTGTGACTGGAAGACAGTTTTGTGTTGCAGAAGTTAATGTTCGATCAAGAGATCGAAAAGGGTTTCGTCAACAAAGGTCGGTACGGAATTTCAACGGGGCACGGGTTGATGCATAAGGCTGGTGGAAAGGATGAGACTTACGTTATCCAGAAGAGCACCATTATCTAGTTAGCTTGTTATACCATTGAGTGTAGGTAGTGGGTGAAAAGAAATAAACAGATGATGAAAGTAGAAGTATATTTAAACTAACCACACTGCCTAAGAACTTAGACACCCCTCTCAGACATCACACTTCTTGTAACATGGCCTCAAGACTTTTGTTCCGTAACAAAAGCCATCTACAAGTTTCTTCTCGTATGCCGTATACAACTTAAGACACTCGTAGATGATTATGTCCGTAGAGGTACCAAATTTAGGGTGTGTTGACTACTCCGTTTCACCGTCTATTTTAAACAGTCCCCCACTATTTCTATTGAATAAGACTGGCTAATTTACCGGAAAAATCGAGGTGCGACAAGATGACTAAATGTTCGTCGAACGAAGAATGTATGCGTACAACACTTTAAACATGGCTGTTCTCATCTTGAAAAACAGGAGTGTCCACAGCATACTCATCATGGAAAGGGAACACTAGGTCGCTGAACATGTCGAAATAAACGTCCCAGTGTATGTTCAGGGCGACCTGAATGAGTGAGGCCAAGTCATGGTACAGTAAACGTCCGGAAAACATCACAGAACCACCTCCAGCTTGTACCACATCCTTTACATCAGGGGTGTCCAAACCGCAGCCCACATGCCGCCCAAAGCAAGTATCAGGGCATCCCAAAAAGAGAGCGTCTATCACACTATCGGTAAAAAAACTTTAAAATTACGTTTCTGTAAAGTTTTGATAAATGGAATATTTTCAGTTTATTTGAAACTTCTGCCACACGACGCTATTCCACATTGGTCCATCCCGTTCCATTTCCCACGCAACTTTGAACCCCAGAACCTCGTTCTTATGAGTGATCAGTCTGTCAGACGCAATGGTCTGTTATTTTACGGCTACTTCAGTTGCAAATGCGAAGCTAGAGACTTATAATAAAATTAATTTGTGGCAATACGGGGAAATTCTGCGTTTTTTCTGTATAATTGTGATAAAGAACATTTTTTCACTGTAGTTCTGACCACTACAAGTTGGTAAAACTCAAGTCAGAAATCTTTGTGTGCTTTACATTCACAAATAGGTAACTACACAAAAGGAAGATCTTTAATTCAACTCAATTTCTTCATTCGACAACCCAATTTGGAAATTTTTGGCAAGAACTATGGGACCCAACAGCTGAGGTTATCTGTGCCTAGGCTTACGCACTACTTAATTTAACTTAAACTAACTTACGCTAAGGACAACACACACACCCAAGCCCGTGGGAGAACTCGAACCTCCGACGGGGGGAGCCGCGCGAACCGTGACAAGACGTCTTAGACCGCACGGCTATCCCATGCGGCATTCGACATCCCACAGACTATTTTCCTGTGGGACTAAATCATCAATTCAATGATTTTCTCAGAAGTCTGGATGCTGAGTGTGGGATATCGAAACAAATTGCTGAACGATTTAAAAAATATACCTGAATGATGAGAAAATTGGCAGTTGACCCTAAGCAACGATAAGTGCGAGGTCATCCATACGAGTGCTAAAAGGAATTCGTTAAAATTCGGTTACACGATAAATTAGTCAAATCTAAAGGCCATAAATTCAACTAAATATCTAGGTATTACAATTAAAAACAACTTAAATTGGAAGGAACACACAGAAAATGCAGTGGGGAAGGCTAACCAAAGGCTGCGTTTTATTGGCAGGACGCTTAGAAACTGTAACAGATCTACTAAGGACACTGCCTACACTAGGCTTATCCGTCCTCTTTTAGAATACTGTTGCGCAGTGTGGTATTCTTACCAGATAGGATGGACTCAGTACATCGAAAAGGTTCAAAGAATGGCAGCACGATTTGTATTATCGCAAAATATGGGAGTGAGTGTCACAGAAATGATACAGGATTTGGGCTGGATATTATTAAAACAAAGGCGTTTTTCGTTGCGACGCAATCTTCTCACGAAGTTTCAATCACCTAGTTTCTCCTCCGAATGCGAAAATATTTTGATGTATTTTACAGAAAGGTGGTTCAGTCGAGATCAGGTTCTAAAAAGTGTTCTAAAGAGGTTTCATACCATTATCAGTGAAATCAAATCGTTCATGATATGAAAAACAATATCAGAATTTGTCGATACCAACTGGGTGACAGATTTAGCATTTTCTGTAGATTTAAGTGCTCATTTAGGTGACTTAAACAGGCTTGTGGGAAGTAGACACCTACTAATCAGTATATTGTTTCAAATAATAAACTCGCTCCAAATGAAGCAAATTACAGCAAGCACAAATGAACGCACAAAAATTTTCTTTCCAGCGCGTTGGTCAAATATAGTCATAAAAGCGGAATGAAAAACGCAGCCATAGTTTTCGATTTGATTCAAGAATTTAGAAATCGATTTCAGGATTTTGGAAAAAATATTATCAACATTTTTGTATTTACGTGACACCTTTTACAAACATTATAATTTCATTGCCAGAAGATTTTCAGATGTATAGAGTCGCAGTCTGATATCGAGCTAAAAGAAAAATTTCATCATGTATCTTTTTTGAACTTTTACAAATTTTACCTGCCAAGAACAAATATTCCCTGATGCATAATCATGCGTTATGCTTACCGTCTTTGTTTGGAACCACCTTCGTTTACGAACAGTTATTTTCAAGAGTAAAGCAGTCAGAAAGTAAACCTAGAACGAAAATGTAACATGAACAGCTTGAGAAAGGCCTGAGCATTGCAACCACTTCGATCGAAGCTGATACTGACACATTAGTTTCACATAATGAAAGTCAAATGTCGCATTAGTTCTATGATTTGCAATTACTGATGCAGTATAAAGTTATACACAAAATTATTAATGCAATCTAACACATAAAATGTCAGATTAATTACAGCTTGGTTACTTAGAGTAAATAATCACACTTTTTAAATTACTTAAATGTGCTAGCTGTATATCTCCATCACTTTTCTCAGCTGTTATTGATAGTGTTAAGTGTATTACATGTGGCCCAGAAACTATTTTTCCCGATGTGGCCCAGGTAAGCCAAAAGACTGGATACCCCTGCTCTACACAGTGCAGCTTAAACCTGGACACCCCTGCTCTACACAGTGCAGCTTAAACACCTCATCAGAACGTCGGTACACTAGACACCTTATATCTCTTAGAACGAAGCGAAATCGAGAGTCGTCGGACCACACTAAGCCCAGTTTCTGCGTTATTTGAGCCGTTAACGACGTGTAATTTTATGTGCCGCTGTGAGAAACAGCCTACAGCAAGGTCGTACCTGTTGACAAATGTCCATCGCATGCAACTCATTTCGCAATTATGGCTCGGAGACTAGTTGAGATGGACTTTTAATCTTATTTATGGATTCTTCCGTTATTTTTTGGTAGAACAAGTCCATATTTAAAGTTGAATAATGAGTTCACTATTACTGTTGTACTGATTTTTGTTTATTTCTAACTAGTTTTCAGCTAATTAGGCCATCTTCATGAAACAACTGATTAGCGTCTCTAAGGGACATTAGTTCTTAGGTAACCAAACATTACAAGCAAAGATACAATCCACCTGCACGTAATGTTTTGCACCCGACTTGATTTTAAACGTTGTAAATTACACTTTGCGCAATGGACAATATTAAATCAAAAATTACAGTACATAATATTGCAGCATTGCAAGTTATATGGTCACGATGCCGTAGTTTGTGAGGTCGTGACATTGGATGACAACTGTCTAACTGACCATTAGTCACTTACGTTGCGCGAGAAACATGTTTTACATTGCAAATTACAGTTTACACCGTACACGATTAAAACACACTACATTACAGTATTGCAAACTATTTTGTAATAGTGTCGAAGCCTGTGAGGTAAGTAAGATAAGGAATATGAAATTCTATTGTAACAACTATGGCGTCACAACCGTATAACCTGTAATACTGTAATATTATGTCTTCTAATTATCGTATTTAATATTTTTCATTGCGTAAAGCGCAATTTACAATGTTAACAGGACCCAAGCAAACTCCTTTTTATTTAGTTGATTCTTAGTAACAATACGCTTTAGCTACTACTGCTGCATGCTGCTGCTAATTGCTGTAAACCACTTGGAAAAGGCAGCCATCTAAAGAGGTGAATGCAAAACTTAGGACCAAAACAGTGACACTGGCACAGTTCAACATGTCGTGTACCCTAATCTAGTAAATTGCGTTGTACAAGCCAAATTTTGTATGACTTGTAAATTCTTATTCAAGTATGCAGTCAGATTAATTATCGTATTTAATATTTTTCATTGCGTAAAGCGCAATTTACAATGTTAACAGGACCCAAGCAAACTCCTTTTTATTTAGTTGATTCTTAGTAACAATACGCTTTAGCTACTACTGCTGCATGCTGCTGCTAATTGCTGTAAACCACTTGGAAAAGGCAGCCATCTAAAGAGGTGAATGCAAAACTTAGGGCCAAAACAGTGACACTGGCACAGTTCAACATGTCGTGTACCCTAATCTAGTAAATTGCGTTGTACAAGCCAAATTTTGTATGACTTGTAAATTCTTATTCAAGTATGCAGTCAGATAGCTTATCCAAATGTCAGTTTTAAGTTTTTCATGTAACCATCTGTTGAGGGCTTAAATGAAAGTGAAACTGACACTCATACAGCACACACGCACAGTCTTATGCAGATTAGATTCCGATTACTGATAGCTCAGGTTGCTTATCGAGTTCATTTTCACAGATGAACATAGGCTTTATTTGTTGTAGGTACGTTACAACAGATACAAGCATACTAGCATTGTGCGGATTGAGGCTTAATATTTACAATTAAGACATATTATAGACCCTCAAGATTTAAACCCAACTAAAACAAATTTAAAAGAACTTTAGATTAAAACATCAAACGCTGATTCAGCATTGCACAAAACTTACAACAGTTGAGAAGTGACTGGAAGCCAAGGAATAAAAAATGGAAACACCAGTGCACATTAAGTGCCAGCAGCAAAATCGGACCAGAACAGTTCAAGGCAAATTTACCGCTTCAGTCAGTGGCCCATCTAAAAAAAAAAAAAATCATGTAACCCAAGACTAACGCGGGGGTTCTAACAGACCAGCTGCCCGTACAACAGTTCTTATACACACATAAACAGAAATCACTAAGCAAATCAGCAAAGCTACACTAGCGGCTTCAAAATTTTTTCGGGAATTTGCAAGAAAACCTCATCTTCCAAACTCTTCAAGCTAGTTTCACTGAGGAAATAAATACAATACGCATCATAACTTCTTTAGTACTCCATATGCCATCATTCAAAGCACTATTCTGGCCGTCAACATCCAAGCTTCACACGGTGAGAACATCCCAGAAGGCAAATTGTTGGTGCACTCTCTCTCCAAACCCCAGAAATCAGCCGCAGTGGATGCTATCATGCATACGGCTCCGAATACAGCCAGAGGCCTCAACGGCCACCATCTCAACAGACTGGTCCCCAAGTCCGTACCTGCTGCCGCCTCGTACCAATAACAATACCAGCCCGCCGACCGCGGCACGTGTCCCGTCTTTTCCTCACTCGCAAACAGGGATAAACCGAGCCAATCAGTGCGGCACTCGCGCCTCCCACAGGAGCGCCAGCTAATCAGAGGATCGAAAGCTAGCACAACGCTGCCACGGCTCATTGTGTGCATACAGGTTAACTTTTAACATGTCCTAAAGATAAAAATAGTACACAGTGTACTTAGATCTGGAGAACGAGGTGACCAGTCTACTATCTATCATCAAGAACACTTCGCAATACCGTAATAGTCGCATGGTCGGTATTTGGTCTTGCATGGTCCTGGTTGAAATAGCTATTAGTTATTATCTTACGTTACTGCGTATTGCTGACGTACCCAGGGTCTTATTTAAGATCTGTCGGGCCCTGGGCTGAAGTTGCGGCGCAGGCCACGCTATGGAAAATTTTATGGTTACTAACCACCAACGAAAGCGCTTTAGTGCGATTTTCGAATTAAAAATCATAATGGAATCATTTAAGTTTGTAACTTTACAAAATTTTATTATGAAAATTTCGATTTAAGGAATTCATTAAAAGTAAATGATTTCTGTGTCACTTATGTTTTCAAATTTCTGTCGGCTTCTAAAGCGAAAGCTCTTTTTTATGAGTTAAAAGTACTGTCTGTTACGCAAGCGCGTACCTGGAATATCTGCCTCTGCAGCCTTCCAGTTCACACTAGGAGAGTGAGGGATAGTTTTATTCACTGGAAGAAGATGCCTGTACGCGTTTTCACAGCAAGAAGATTTAGTCTGGGGTCATCTTGGAGGGATTGGAACACGGATAAATCTCCGTCCCTACCTGGGATCGAACCAGAGACCTGCATGGGCACAGTCTAGGGCTCTACTACTACACCACTGGAGCAACGTTTGTATTTTATGGCAGGCAATAATATAATAACAGCTTACACTGAAAAAGTCTTAATGCTGTGACACCTTTACGTTGCTGATCCACAGTTGTTTTTTCCCTACGATGGTGGGCAGAGCCGCTACGCCACGGCAGTTCCATGCATTGCACTATAATAACGGGTTCTACAATCATAAAGCTGTAATAGGGATGTTGATGAATTTTGAAGTTGTTTCAGTAGTGTAATTATTACGACTTAAAACTTTTTTTGTAAAAATGGATTCACATATTTTTTTAAAAAAATGTCTGTTTATTTGGCTTTTGAATTTCACTTTGAAACGCTGAAGACATCTAGTACGATTATGTTCAGAAACAAGAGTTCAAGAATTCGTTGCTGGAGACAGGAGATTTTCGTTTGAATGAAATGAGGTACGGAAACAGATCGCCCGTTTGGCCGGGCGCCACTTATACAATTGTCGCAAGCGAGCGCAGGGTTTTGAGAGGTGAATACTGACTTAAACAACGTCTGCTGTCCACTGAAATCTCCGGCAGAATAAGCCCATGCAAAAGTATTACGTTCCTTTGTGGAGCAAGACCTAGACAGCCTGCAGGCAAATGCGGCGCTGCACACACCTGCCAAGAGTTAAAGGCTTCTGGAGGAAGACCATGCAAGTAGCGACTCCTGATTCCACGTCATGCAAAGGCCCTTGTTACACACTTCATCAGTGTTTTGACTACTGCACCGACGATTGTTGTACAAGTTCAGGTGCCGCCGTTCTTCATCAGAAAGAAAAGAAAGATAATTTCAGGGCCAAGTTTTCCATCGTACACGGACTATAGTACACAGTTGCAGAGCTATCCGCCCCCGGTAGCTGAGACGTCAATGCGACAGAATGTAAATCCTAAGGGCCCGGGTTCGATTTCCGGCTGGGTCGGAGATTTTCTCCGCTCAGGGACTGGGTGTCGTGTTGTCCTAATCATCACTATCTCATCCCCATCGACGCGCAAGTCGCCGAAATGGCGTCAAATCGAAAGACTTGCATCCGGCGACGGGAGGCCCTAGTCACACGACATTTCATTTCTGTTGCAGGGCTCAAGTCGAACAACAGTTTCTGATTGGGTTGGTCGGTGCGCAACCATCACTTCATAAGCTTCCAGTGTGAGCCTGTTTCCAGCTCTGTCAATAGATACTGCAGACACACTAGTCCGAAACGTTAAACATCTTTTCTCGGTCTTCTCGTGGACGGATCTTAGCTCATCTGGCCTGTTTCGGTTAAAATACTCCTGGAATTTCTTTACTAATTCATGTATCGTGCAATCGCTGGGATCGTTATGCGTAGTATTGTGAACTGAAGTTAAATAAAAAAAACGTATAATCAGTTTCACAGTAAACGAAGCACAACCCACATACTAACCATTAAGGCACACGCCATTATGAGAGAATTGAACCAGAGCGCCATGCGGTGACCAAGGTTACCTATGGGAGAATTGGTTCGAATCTAACATAGCAGTTTATTCACT